>NC_092086.1:6716067-6811067 GCF_045679555.1 Salvelinus alpinus | reverse complement strand
CACTACTAGACATGTTCCTCCTCCTCCTAGTCCCACTACACTACTAGACATGTTCCTCCTCCTAGTCCCACTCCACTACTAGACATGTTCCTCCTCCTCCTAGTCCCACTCCACTACTAGACATGTTCCTCCTCCTCCTAGTCCCACTCCACTACTAGACATGTTCCTCCTCCTCCTAGTCCCACTCCACTACTAGACATGTTCCTCCTCCTCCTAGTCCCACTCCACTACTAGACATGTTCCTCCTCCTCCTAGTCCCACTCCACTACTAGACATGTTCCTCCTCCTAGTCCCACTCCACTACTAGACATGTTCCTCCTCCTAGTCCCACTCCACTACTAGACATGTTCCTCCTCCTAGTCCCACTACACTACTAGACATGTTCCTCCTCCTCCTAGTCCCACTACACTACTAGACATGTTCCTCCTCCTAGTCCCACTCCACTACTAGACATGTTCCTCCTCCTCCTAGTCCCACTCCACTACTAGACATGTTCCTCCTCCTAGTCCCACTCCACTACTAGACATGTTCCTCCTCCTCCTAGTCCCACTACACTACTAGACATGTTCCTCCTCCTCCTAGTCCCACTCCACTACTAGACATGTTCCTACTCCTCCTAGTCCCACTCCACTACTAGACATGTTCCTCCTCCTAGTCCCACTACACTACTAGACATGTTCCTCCTCCTAGTCCCACTACACTACTAGACATGTTCCTCCTCCTCCTAGTCCCACTACACTACTAGACATGTTCCTCCTCCTAGTCCCACTCCACTACTAGACATGTTCCTCCTCCTAGTCCCACTCCACTACTAGACATGTTCCTCCTCCTAGTCCCACTCCACTACTAGACATGTTCCTCCTCCTAGTCCCACTCCACTACTAGACATGTTCCTCCTCCTTCTAGTCCCACTCCACTACTAGACATGTTCCTCCTCCTCCTAGTCCCACTCCACTACTAGACATGTTCCTCCTCCTCCTAGTCCCACTCCACTACTAGACATGTTCCTCCTCCTAGTCCCACTACACTACGAGACATGTTCCTCCTCCTCCTAGTCCCACTCCACTACTAGACATGTTCCTCCTCCTCCTAGTCCCACTACACTACTAGACATGTTCCTCCTCCTAGTCCCACTACACTACTAGACATGTTCCTCCTCCTCCTAGTCCCACTACACTACTAGACATGTTCCTCCTCCTCCTAGTCCCACTCCACTACTAGACATGTTCCTCCTCCTAGTCCCACTACACTACTAGACATGTTCCTCCTCCTAGTCCCACTACACTACTAGACATGTTCCTCCTCCTAGTCCCACTCCACTACTAGACATGTTCCTCCTCCTAGTCCCACTCCACTACTAGACATGTTCCTCCTCCTCCTAGTCCCACTCCACTACTAGACATGCTCCTCCTCCTCCTAGTCCCACTCCACTACTAGACATGTTCCTCCTCCTAGTCCCACTCCACTACTAGACATGTTCCTCCTCCTAGTCCCACTACACTACTAGACATGTTCCTCCTCCTAGTCCCACTACACTACTAGACATGTTCCTCCTCCTCCTAGTCCCACTCCACTACTAGACATGTTCCTCCTCCTAGTCCCACTCCACTACTAGACATGTTCCTCCTCCTCCTAGTCCCACTCCACTACTAGACATGTTCCTCCTCCTAGTCCCACTCCACAACTAGACATGTTCCTCCTCCTAGTCCCACTACACTACTAGACATGTTCCTCCTCCTCCTAGTCCCACTCCACTACTAGACATGTTCCTCCTCCTAGTCCCACTCCACTACTAGACATGTTCCTCCTCCTCCTAGTCCCACTACACTACTAGACATGTTCCTCCTCCTCCTAGTCCCACTCCACTACTAGACATGTTCCTCCTCCTCCTAGTCCCACTCCACTACTAGACATGTTCCTCCTCCTAGTCCCACTACACTACTAGACATGTTCCTCCTCCTAGTCCCACTCCACTACTAGACATGTTCCTCCTCCTCCTAGTCCCACTCCACTACTAGACATGTTCCTCCTCCTCCTAGTCCCACTCCACTACTAGACATGTTCCTCCTCCTCCTAGTCCCACTCCACTACTAGACATGTTCCTCCTCCTAGTCCCACTCCACTACTAGACATGTTCCTCCTCCTCCTAGTCCCACTCCACTATTAGACATGTTCCTCCTCCTAGTCCCACTCCACTACTAGACATGTTCCTCCTCCTAGTCCCACTACACTACTAGACATGTTCCTCCTCCTCCTAGTCCCACTCCACTACTAGACATGTTCCTCCTCCTAGTCCCACTCCACTACTAGACATGTTCCTCCTCCTCCTAGTCCCACTACACTACTAGACATGTTCCTCCTCCTAGTCCCACTACACTACTAGACATGTTCCTCCTCCTCCTAGTCCCACTCCAGTACTAGACATGTTCCTCCTCCTCCTAGTCCCACTCCACTACTAGACATGTTCCTCCTCCTAGTCCCACTACACTACTAGACATGTTCCTCCTCCTAGTCCCACTCCACTACTAGACATGTTCCTCCTCCTCCTAGTCCCACTCCACTACTAGACATGTTCCTCCTCCTCCTAGTCCCACTCCACTACTAGACATGTTCCTCCTCCTCCTAGTCCCACTCCACTACTAGACATGTTCCTCCTCCTAGTCCCACTCCACTACTAGACATGTTCCTCCTCCTCCTAGTCCCACTCCACTACTAGACATGTTCCTCCTCCTAGTCCCACTACACTACTAGACATGTTCCTCCTCCTCCTAGTCCCACTCCACTACTAGACATGTTCCTCCTCCTCGTAGTCCCACTACACTACTAGACATGTTCATCCTCCTAGTCCCACTCCACTACTAGACATGTTCCTCCTCCTCCTAGTCCCACTACACTACTAGACATGTTCCTCCTCCTAGTCCCACTCCACTACTAGACATGTTCCTCCTCCTAGTCCCACTCCACTACTAGACATGTTCCTCCTCCTCCTAGTCCCACTACACTACTAGACATGTTCCTCCTCCTCCTAGTCCCACTACACTACTAGACATGTTCCTCCTCCTCCTAGTCCCACTCCACTACTAGACATGTTCCTCCTCCTAGTCCCACTCCACTACTAGACATGTTCCTCCTCCTCCTAGTCCCACTCCACTACTAGACATGTTCCTCCTCCTAGTCCCACTCCACTACTAGACATGTTCCTCCTCCTCCTAGTCCCACTCCACATTTAGACATGTTCCTCCTCCTAGTCCCACTACACTACTAGACATGTTCCTCCTCCTAGTCCCACTCCACTACAAGACATGTTCCTCCTCCTAGTCCCACTCCACTACTAGACATGTTCCTCCTCCTAGTCCCACTACACTACTAGACATGTTCCTCCTCCTCCTAGTCCCACTACACTACTAGACATGTTCCTCCTCCTCCTAGTCCCACTCCACTACTAGACATGTTCCTCCTCCTAGTCCCACTACACTACTAGACATGTTCCTCCTCCTCCTAGTCCCACTCCACTACTAGACATCTTCCTCCTCCTCCTAGTCCCACTACACTACTAGACATGTTCCTCCTCCTAGTCCCACTCCACTACTAGACATGTTCCTCCTCCTCCTAGTCCCACTCCACTACTAGACATGTTCCTCCTCCTCCTAGTCCCACTCCACTACTAGACATGTTCCTCCTCCTAGTCCCACTACACTACTAGACTTGTTCCTCCTCCTAGTCCCACTCCACTACTAGACATGTTCCTCCTCCTCCTAGTCCCACTCCACTACGAGACATGTTCCTCCTCCTAGTCCCACTCCACTACTAGACATGTTCCTCCTCCTAGTCCCACTCCACTACTAGACATGTTCCTCCTCCTAGTCCCACTCCACTACTAGACATGTTCCTCCTCCTAGTCCCACTCCACTACTAGACATGTTCCTCCTCCTCCGAGTCCCACTCCACTACTAGACATGTTCCTCCTCCTCCTAGTCCCACTCCACTACTAGACATGTTCCTCCTCCTCCTAGTCCCACTCCACTACTAGACATGTTCCTCCTCCTCCTAGTCCCACTCCACTACTAGACATGTTCCTCCTCCTCCTAGTCCCACTACACTACTAGACATGTTCCTCCTCCTCCTAGTCCCACTACACTACTAGACATGTTCCTCCTCCTCCTAGTCCCACTCCACTACTAGACATGTTCCTCCTCCTAGTCCCACTCCACTACTAGACATGTTCCTCCTCCTCCTAGTCCCACTCCACTACTAGACATGTTCCTCCTCCTCCTAGTCCCACTACACTACTAGACATGTTCCTCCTCCTAGTCCCACTCCACTACTAGACATGTTCCTCCTCCTAGTCCCACTCCACTACTAGAAATGTTCCTCCTCCTAGTCCCACTACACTACTAGACATGTTCCTCCTCCTCCTAGTCCCACTCCACTACTAGACATGTTCCTCCTCCTAGTCCCACTCCACTACTAGACATGTTCCTCCTCCTCCTAGTCCCACTCCACTACTAGACATGTTCCTCCTCCTCCTAGTCCCACTCCACTACTAGACATGTTCCTCCTCCTAGTCCCACTCCACTACTAGACATGTTCCTCCTCCTAGTCCCACTCCACTACTAGACATGTTCCTCCTCCTAGTCCCACTCCACTACTAGACATGTTCCTCCTCCTCCTAGTCCCACTACACTACTAGACATGTTCCTCCTCCTAGTCCCACTACACTACTAGACATGTTCCTCCTCCTCCTAGTCCCACTCCACTACTAGACATGTTCCTCCTCCTCCTAGTCCCACTCAACTACTAGACATGTTCCTCCTCCTAGTCCCACTCCACTACTAGACATGTTCCTCCTCCTAGTCCCACTACACTACTAGACATGTTCCTCCTCCTAGTCCCACTCCACTACTAGACATGTTCCTCCTCCTCCTAGTCCCACTCCACTACTAGACATGTTCCTCCTCCTCCTAGTCCCACTCCACTACTAGACATGTTCCTCCTCCTAGTCCCACTCCACTACTAGACATGTTCCTCCTTCTCCTAATCCCACTCCACTACTAGACATGTTCCTCCTCCTCCTAGTCCCACTCCACTACTAGACATGTTCCTCCTCCTCCTAGTCCCACTACACTACTAGACATGTTCCTCCTCCTAGTCCCACTACACTACTAGACATGTTCCTCCTCCTCCTAGTCCCACTCCACTACTATACATGTTCCTCCTCCTCCTAGTCCCACTCCACTACTAGACATGTTCCTCCTCCTCCTAGTCCCACTCCACTACTAGACATGTTCCTCCTCCTCCTAGTCCCACTCCACTACTAGACATGTTCCTCCTCCTCCTAGTCCCACTCCACTACTAGACATGTTCCTCCTCCTCCTAGTCCCACTCCACTACTAGACATGTTCCTCCTCCTAGTCCCACTCCACTACTAGACATGTTCCTCCTCCTAGTCCCACTCCACTACTAGACATGTTCCTCCTCCTAGTCCCACTCCACTACTAGACATGTTCCTCCTCCTCCTAGTCCCACTACACTACTAGACATGTTCCTCCTCCTAGTCCCACTACACTACTAGACATGTTCCTCCTCCTCCTAGTCCCACTCCACTACTAGACATGTTCCTCCTCCTCCTAGTCCCACTCCACTACTAGACATGTTCCTCCTCCTAGTCCCACTCCACTACTAGACATGTTCCTCCTCCTAGTCCCACTACACTACTAGACATGTTCCTCCTCCTAGTCCCACTCCACTACTAGACATGTTCCTCCTCCTCCTAGTCCCACTCCACTACTAGACATGTTCCTCCTCCTCCTAGTCCCGCTCCACTACTAGACATGTTCCTCCTCCTAGTCCCACTCCACTACTAGACATGTTCCTCCTTCTCCTAATCCCACTCCACTACTAGACATGTTCCTCCTCCTCCTAGTCCCACTCCACTACTAGACATGTTCCTCCTCCTCCTAGTCCCACTACACTACTAGACATGTTCCTCCTCCTAGTCCCACTACACTACTAGACATGTTCCTCCTCCTCCTAGTCCCACTCCACTACTAGACATGTTCCTCCTCCTCCTAGTCCCACTCCACTACTAGACATGTTCCTCCTCCTCCTAGTCCCACTCCACTACTAGACATGTTCCTCCTCCTCCTAGTCCCACTCCACTACTAGACATGTTCCTCCTCCTCCTAGTCCCACTCCACTAACATGTTCCTCCTCCTAGTCCCACTCCACTACTAGACATGTTCCTCCTCCTAGTCCCACTCCACTACTAGACATGTTCCTTCTCCTCCTAGTCCCACTCCACTACCAGTCTTACCTGTGAGACAGGGCATCATATCCACATTGTAAAAGACCCTCCAACATCCAATCATATTATAGAACTGTTCCAGCAACGTGATCTCACACTCTCACTTCACTATTTAACGTTTTTTATCCTGTGTTGGGGGGGTAGGGTTTGAGGGGTCGATAAACGGGGAGGGCAGAAACAGGTGAGGGAGGTAGGAGGGGGAGGGAGGGCAGAAACAGGGAGCAAGGTAGGAGGGGGAGGGAGGGCAGAAACAGGGAGGGAGGTAGGAGGGGGAGGGAGGGCAGAAACAGGGAGGGAGGTAGGAGGGGGAGGGAGGGTTTGAGGGGTCGATAAACGTCTGTCGGTGAAGAGAAAGTAACTAAGTGTTGATGTTATTAAAACAAAAAGAAAACCTGGACAGTTAAGCATTCAATAACTTTATTGCCCAAATCCCAAAGTATCCATTTAAGGTTGGGAACAAGTTTAAAACTTATAAGAAGAAAATAAATTAACGAGTGTCGAGCACAAGAGTTGATCCCATGATCCTCGGAGCTGAAGTGTGCGGTTTAGTAGATTGCAAAACGTGCTCAACGTTGCCCCGTGTGGACGGGAATGAAGGTCCGACGTCCTGGGGACAAAACGTAGAATGTTGAAGTCTGTCTGGTGTGTTCTGTCTGGTTCCAGAGAACTCCGTCTCAGGGACGACTTGTATAGAAGACACGTTGAGTTGGATGGCTGGAAGTGTGTTTTCTCTTTTACCTGGATCCCAACATCATCTTCAACCCTCCCCCTCCTACCTCCCTGTTTCAGCCCTCCTCCTCCTCCCTCCCTCCCCCTCCTCTCGCTCCCCCTCCTACCTCCATCCTTGTTTCTGCCCTCGCTCCCCCTCCTTCCTCCCTGTTTCTGCCCTCCCTCCCCCTCCTACCTCCCTCCCTGTTTCTGCCCTCCCTCCCCCTCCTACCTCCCTCCCTCCCTCCCCCTCCTTCCTCCCCGTTTCTGCCCTCCCTCCCCCTCCTACCTCCCTCCCTGTTTCTGCCCTCCCTCCCCCTCCTTCCTCCCTGTTTCTGCCCTCCCTCCCCCTCCTTCCTCCCTGTTTCTGCCCTCCCTCCCCCTCCTTCCTCCCTGTTTCTGCCCTCCCTCCCCCTCCTTCCTCCCTGTTTCTGCCCTCCCTCCCCCTCCTACCTCCCTCCCTGTTTCTGCCCTCCCTCCCCCTCCTACCTCCCTCCCTGTTTCTGACCTCCCTCCCTCCCCCTCCTACCTCCCTCCCAGTTTCTGCCCTCCCTCCCTCCCCCTCCTACCTCCCTCCCTGTTTCTGCCCTCCCTCCCACTCCTACCTCCCTCCCTGTTTCTGCCCTCCCTCCCCCTCCTACCTCCCTCCCTCCCCCTCCTACATCCCTCCCCCTCCTACCTCCCTCGCTGTTTCTACCCTCCCTCCCCCTCCTACCTCCCTCCCTGTTTCTGCTCTCCCTCCCTCCCCCTCCTACCTCCCTCCCTCCCCCTCCTACCTCCCTCCCTGTTTCTGCCCTCCCTCTCCCTCATATCTCCCTCCCTGTTTCTGCCCTCCCTCCCTCCCCCCCACATCCCTCCTCTCCCCAACCCTCCCCCTCCCCACCTCCCTCCTCTCCCCAACCCTCCCCCCTCCCACCTACCTCCTCTCCCAACCCTCCCTCTCCCCAACCCTCCCTCCCCCTCCTACCTCCCTCCCTGTTTCTGCCCTCCCTCCCCCCACCTCCCTCCCCCCACCTCCCTCCCCTCCCCAACCCCCCCCACCTCCCCAACTCCCTCCTCTCCCCTCCCTTCCCCTCCCTTCCTCCCTCCTCTCCCCCCTCCCTCCCTCCCTCCCCCCCACCTCCCTCCTCTCCCCAACCCTCCCTCACCCCCCCCCAGTCTTAAAGCACAGATAGATCGTCTGTAAGTTGAGGTTCCAGAACAGTTCCTTGTGAATGGTGACTTTTTATTCTACTCAGAATCTCTACAGAGGAAAAACCAGTGCACTGTACACACAGCTCCTTGTGAAATCCACACAAAAAAAATATCATTTTTTAAAAACTCTTTAGAATTATAATTCTCATGTATTTGATTATGAATTTACAAGCGATATATTACAGGTGTTTAATATTCAAAATAGTTCCTTAGTCTTTTTTGAGGAAATATTATCGTTAATTTGTAAAAGAGCATCTATTCTTACAGCATGGTATCTTTGGAGGGGTTCAACTTCCTGGTTACGCAGGTCAACTTCCTGGTTACGCAGGTCAACTTCCTGGTTACGCAGGTCAACGTCCTGGTTACAGGTGGGAAGGGTCAGGAAGAAAAGCAGGGCTGGTGATATTTTTCACCTGTCATTAGGGGAAGGAGCAAGGAAGTCCACCTTACCTGGCAAAGCCCTGACCCCTGACCCTATTAGCCCGAGCGGAGTGGAGATAGTGACCCGTCAGCCAATAGGGTTGCAGGTCAGTTCAGGGGGGGGGTCAAAGCTTTGCCTTCTCCCCAAAACAGCATCATCATCATCATCATCATCATCATCTTCTTCATATTATTGAACAAGGTTCATGTTCTCTCATACAACTCTTCATCATCATCATCATCATCATCATCATCATCATCATCATCATCATCATCGCCATCATCATCATCATCACCACCCCGACCATCATCATCATCATCACCACCCACGACCATCATCATCACCACCATCATCATCATCATCATCATCATCATCATCATCACCATCATCATCATCATCACCATCATCATCATCGCCATCACCATCATCATCATCACCACCATCATCATCATCAGCCCGACCATCATCATCATCATCATCATCATCATTACACCTGTTAAAAGCATCAGAGGTCATAACATTAAAAAAGGAAAACAGTAGAAGTGTTTACATCAGCATGCCATTACCTCATTATTTATCATCATTTAAATGTCATTAAAATACATTTTACCATTAAAAGAGCAGGAGAGGGTGTTTTCCCCCCCATCACAACAAGGGTGAGAAAGACAAAAGACAGGATTAAGTTTTTTGGGAATTAAAACAACAGTTTCTTTTGAAGAAAAAAAAATAATAATAATAATTTTAGATAAAATGAGAAGAAATAAAAAATGAATGTTTTCTTCTTATGAGTTAATTAAAACGCTATTTAAAGTGTTTTGGAGAGAGCTTGATATTTTACATGTGCATAATGCCAACCTGTCAGCCCCATTCAAGCAGCATAGAGGAAGATAGCCATTAATAAAGTGTTTTAATGATACGATTAATAATAATATTATGCAAGAGTAGAATACGAAGAACAGATGACTGAGGAGGAAGAAGAGAGGAGGAGGAGGAAGAGGAGCGGCGGGGAGGGGGCTGGTCAACGGTGGGTAAGCTGACGGGACTATCCCCCAGGGGGAGAGGAGAGAAAGAGAGAGAGAGAGACAGACAGATGAGGAGGGGAGACTATACCGCAGCCTGCCAGTCTGCAGTCTGGAGACATTACAGTGATATGACAGTGTTGTGTGTGATCTGCAGCGCTGCAGCCACTACTACAGAGAGGGAGAGAGAGAGAGAGAGAGAGAGAGAAGGAGAGAGAGAGAGAGAGAGAGAGAGAGAGAGACAGAGAGAGAGAGAGAAAGAGAGAGAGAGACAGAGAGAGAGAGAGAGAGAGAGAGAGAGAGAGAGAGAGAGAGAGAGAGAGAGAGAGAGAGAGAGAGAGAGAGAGACAGAGAGCAAGAGAGAGAGAGAGAGAGAGAGGGGGAGAGAGAGAGAGAGAGAGAGACAGAGAGAGAGAGAGAGATGAGGAGGGGAGGCTATACTGCAGTGTTCTGCCAAACACCAGAGAGAGATCCACTATTCAACGAGTTCCATGAAAACTGTTCGCAATGCTTCAATGACGACTGACATCATCATCATCATCATCATCATCATCATCATCATCATCATCATCATCATCATCGTCATAGGTACTAGTGATGTGTACCGTTTATAGAAGTGTGCTCTGCCTCGCCTTGACATGTAGTGGAGAGACCTTGACAATACTCCTCCCTCTCATCCCCTCTCTTCCTCTCTCTCCTTCATCATACTCCTAACTACAACTCACATCCCATCCACCCATCCCTGCCCTCCCTCTCATCTCCCCTCTTCCTCTCTCTCGTCCCCCCTCTTCCCCCCTCTTCCTCCCTCTCGTCCCCCCTCTTCCTCCCTCTCTCATCCTCCCTCTTCCTCTCTCTCGTCCCCCCTCTTCCTCCCTCTCTTCCTCCCTCTCGTCCCCCCTCTTCCTCCCTCTCGTCCAACCTCTTCCTCCCTCTCGTTCCCCCCTCTTCCTCTCTCTCGTCCCCCCTCTTCCTCCCTCTCGTCCCCCCTCTTCCTCCCTCTCGTCCCCCCTCTTCCTCCCTCTCGTCCCCCCTCTTCCTCCCTCTCGTCCCCCCTCTTCCTCCCTCTCGTTCCCCCTCTTCCTCTCTCTCGTTCCCCCTCTTCCTCCCTCTCATCTCCCTTCTTCCTCTCTCTCATCTCCCCTCTTCCTCCCTCTCGTCCCCCCTCTTCCTCCCTCTCGTTCCCTCCTCTTCCTCTCTCTCGTTCCCCCCTCTTCCTCCCTCTCGTCCCCCCTCTTCCTCTCTCTCGTTCCCTCCTCTTCCTCCCTCTCGTTCCCTCCTCTTCCTCCCTCTCGTTCCCTCCTCTTCCTCTCTCTCCTTGTAACAGTTGGCAGAGAATTGCTCTGGAAGAACTTGGACTAGTAAACATGTGAAGAAGAAGGAGAAGCCACCAGCTGAATGGGTGGTCGCCCTACGAGACGTAGCAGCATCATCTATATCTCTGGGGGGGGGGGGTGGGGGGTGTAGTGGTGTGTTGTTGTGTCGCGTCGCGTCACGTTGAAACACACAAAACCATCCTGAGGTATTTTGATTTGATACAATTAATCAACCCAATCAAAAATCACATGAGTTGCTGAGAGGGTTTGATGTAGTTTGTACAGTGTGTGTGTGTGTGTGTGTGTGTGTGTGTGTGTGTGTGTGTGTGTGTGTGTGTGTGTGTAGATATATATCTGTGTGTCTGCGTTGCGTTAAGCGGTTAAGGTTGAAACAGGAAAACACAAAAAAGTAGTAAAATAAAAAATAAATAAAAATAATAATAAAAAAAGTAGTGGTAAAACAATTCAAGCTTCCCCAAGGTTTATCATGCTGTTACCAGACAGACAGATGACTGATGAAGACAATAGAGTGACATATCCTCCCCACACACACACACACACACACACACACACACACACACACACACACACACACACACACACACACACACACACACACACACACACACACACACACACACACACACACACACACACACACACACACACACACACACACACACACACACACACACACACACACCCCGAGGCTCCTCCAGCAGTCCTCAGTCCCGGGGCGGGGTGGGGAAACAGACGGACAGACGAAGAGCGACTGACCGCCTGACACAAAAGTTCGATTTTACAAAAGCAAGTTGTCGTCGTCCTCTGATAGCGTACAACGTGTTGTCATGGAGATTCGGAAGTACCCTGTTTCCAAGGGAGAAAAAGACAAAACAGAAAAACACGCCAGCTCTGTCCGGCGGCGAGTTGAGAGAGAGAGAGAGCGTTCGGCGGCGTGAGAGAAGGGCGAACGTTCGGCCCACCGTTCTGGTCTGTTCTCTCGCTCTCTGGCGACCCCCCCCTCCCCTCTCTCGTCTTGTTTGAGGGGAGAAGAAGTAGCAGAATCCAAAACTGTTACTAAAACTCAGTTTTTTCAGATGTCAGAGGTTAATCCTCGACGATAGTCAGCGAGACCAACGTCCCCCTTATTGTAGTCAACAAAGCGGCACCCTGAAAATAACACATGCTAAATAATTTACTACTTCCAGCTGAGTGAATATTAACACAGTATGCTTCTTTCTAAAGATGGAAGGAGGGTAAAAAATCTGAAATAAGGGTTATTATTACGTTGCCAGATAAAATGAACATTAAACTTCTAAATTAGTTTTGAAGAGAATATAAAAAAAAAAAAGCAAGGTTGCTATATTTTCTATGTGCAGCCACTAATAAAATACCCAGAATCCCTCACCGGCAGGTTTTCTGTTCACCTGTAAACACAGTTTATAAACTACAACTCCCCAAAAAGTTTATAAACTACAAATCCCACAGCCCATTTCTGACCTAGCGTACTCATACCCTCGGCAGTGCTTCCTAGCGCAACACCCTCTAAAACCAAACCTACACAGTAGCCGAATAGGGCTAGCCAGCGACACACAGCCATCACTAAGCTAGCTCTACCCACCCATCACTAAGCTAGCTAAACCCAGCCATCACTAAGCTAGCTCTACCCAGCCATCACTAAACTAGCTCTACCCAGCAATCACTAAACTAGCTCTACCCAGCCATCACTAAACTAGCTCTACCCAGCCATCACGAAACTAGCTCTACCCAGCCATCACTAAACTATCTCTACCAAGCCATCACTAAACTAGCTCTACCCACCCATCACGAAACTATCTCTACCCAGCCATCACTAAACTAGCTCTACCCAGTCATCACTAATCTAGCTCTACCCAGCCATCACTAAGCTAGCTCTACCCAGCCATCACTAAACTAGCTCTACCCAGCCCTCACTAAGCTAGCTCTACCCAGCCCTCACTAAGCTAGCTCTACTCAGTCCTCACTAAGCTAGCTCTACCCAGTCCTCACTAAGCTAGCTCTACCCAGCCATCACTAAGCTAGCTCTACCCAGCTATCACTAAACTAGCTCTACCCAGCCATCACTAAGCTAGCTCTACCCAGCCATCACTAAGCTAGCTCTACCCAGCCATCACTAAACTAGCTCTACCCAGCCATCACTAAGCTAGCTCTACCCAGCCATCACTAAGCTAGCTCTACCCACCCATCACTAAGCTAGCTCTACCCAGTCCTCACTAAGCTAGCTCTACCCAGTCCTCACTAAACTAGCTCTACTCAGCCCTCACTAAGCTAGCTCTACCCAGCCATCACTAAGCTAGCTCTACCCACCCATCACTAAGCTAGCTCTACCCAGCCATCACTAAGCTATCTCTACCCACCCATCACTAAGCTATCTCTACCCAGCGATCACTAAACTAGCTCTACCCAGTCCTCACTAAGCTAGATCTACCCAGTCCTCACTAAACTAGCTCTACTCAGCCCTCACTAAGCTAGCTCTACCCAGCCATCACTAAGCTATCTCTACCCACCCATCACTAAGCTATCTCTACCCAGCAATCACTAAACTAGCTCTACACAGCCATCACTAAACTAGCTCTACCCACCCATCACTAAGCTATCTCTACCCAGTCCTCACTAAGCTAGATCTACCCAGTCCTCACTAAACTAGCTCTACTCAGCCCTCACTAAGCTAGCTCTACCCAGCCATCACTAAGCTATCTCTACCCAGCCATCACTAAGCTATCTCTACCCAGTCCTCACTAAACTAGCGCCACCCAGCCATCACTAAACTAGCTCTACCCAGTCATCACTAAGCTAGCTATACCCAGCCATCACTAAGCTATCTCTACCCAGCCATCACTTAGCTATCTCTACCCAGCCATCACTAAGCTAGCTCTACTCAGTCCTCACTAATCTAGCTCTACCCAGTCCTCACTAAACTAGCTCTACTCAGCCATCACTAAACTAGCTCTACTCAGCCATCACTAAACTAGCTCTACTCAGCCATCACTAAACTAGCTCTATCCAGTCCTCACTAATCTAGCTCTACCCAGTCCTCACTAAACTAGCTCTACCCAGCCATCACTAAGCTAGCTCTACCCAGCCATCACTAAGCTAGCTCTACCCAGCCATCACTAATCTAGCTCTACCCAGTCCTCACTAAGCTAGCTCTACCCAGCCATCACTAATCTAGCTCTACCCAGTCCTCACTAAGCTAGCTCTACCCAGTCCTCACTAAGTTAGCTCTACCCAGCCATCACTAAGCTAGCTCTACCCAGCCCTCACTAAGCTAGCTCTACCCAGCCCTCTCTAAGCTAGCTCTACCCAGCCATCACTAAGCTAGCTCTACCCAGCCATCACTAAGCTAGCTCTACCCAGCCATCACTAAGCTAGCTCTACCCAGCCATCACTAAGCTAGCTCTACCCAGCCATCACTAAGCTAGCTCTACCCAGCCATCACTAAGCTAGCTCTACCCAGCCATCACTAAGCTAGCTCTACCCAGCCATCACTAAGCTAGCTCTACCCAGCCATCACTCTTCCCTAGACCTGTCAAACCAGGACCGACTTCTGCCTGCTCTCTGTTGTAAGCTCTCTCTACCTTGTCTCTCCTCTTCCCTCTCTCTATCGTCTCTCCTCTTCCCTCTCTCTCTCTCTCTCCTCTTCCCTCTCTCTCTCTCTCTCTCTCTCTCTCTCTCTCTCTCTCTCCTCTTCTCTCTCTCTCTCTCTCTCTCTCTTCTCTCCTCTTCCCTCTCTCTCTCTCTCTCTCTCTCTCTTCTCTACTCTTGTCTCTCTCTAGTCTCTCCTCTTTTCTCTCTCTCTTGTCTCTCATCTCTCTCTCTTGTCTCTCCTCTATCTCTCTTGTCTCTCCATCTCTTGTCTCTCCTCTTCTCTCTCTCTCCTCTTCTCTCTCTCTCTTCTTCCTCTCTCCCTGCCAGATATGCTGTTGGCCATATTTGTCATGATAAGAGGCGTAGTGGCCACATCAAACACCAACCATCTGTCAGGCTGTCTGTCTCCCCCTGTCCTCCCCCTCCTCTCCTATCATCTCTCTGCCAGGCTGTCTGTCTCCCTCTCCTCTCCTCTCTCTGTTAGGCTGTCTGTCTCCCCCAGGCCACTGTCTCCCCCTCTTCTTCTCTCCCCCTGGGTTGGGCTACACTCCCTGTCTGTCTGTCTGTCTGTCTGTCTGTCTGTCTGTCTGTCTGTCTGTCTGTCTGTCTGTCTGTCTGTCTGTCTGTCTGTCTGTCTGTCTGTCTGTCCTTCCGTTTACCAAGTCACAGAGCTGTAGACTAGCTAGACAGACTAACAGGGGGAACAGAGGGGAGGAGGTGGGAGGGCGTGAGAGGAGGGGGGAGGAGAAGCCAACTCCAGATCCACACTCCAAGCCCCCCTCCTCCCTTCCAACTGTCCACATCCTCTCCATCTCCTGATTCCTCCTCCTCTCTCTCTCCTGATTCCTCCTCCTCTCTATCTCTCTCTCCCTGATTCCTCCTCCTCTCTATCTCTCTCCTGATTCCTCCTCCTCTCTATCTCTCTCCTGATTCCTCCTCCTCTCCATCTCTCTCTTCCTGATTCCTCCTCCTCTCTATCTATCTCATGATTCCTCCTCCTCTATCTCTCTCCTGATTCCTCCTCCTCTATCTCTCTCCTGATTCCTCCTCCTCTATCTCTCTCCTGATTCCTTATCCTCTCTATCTCTCTCCTGATTCATTATCCTCTCTATCTCTCTCCTGATTCATTATCTCCTCTCTATCTCTCTCCTGATTCCTCCTCCTCGCTATCTCTCTCTCTCCTGATTCCTCCTCCTCTCTATCTCTCTCTCCTGATTCCTCCTCCTCTCTATCTCCTGATTCCTCCTCCTCTCTCTCTCCTGATTCCTCCTCTCTATCTCTCTCTCTCCTGATTCCTCCTCCTCTCTATCTCTCTCTCTCCTGATTCCTCCTCCTCTCTATCTCTCTCTCTCCTGATTCCTCCTCCTCTCTATCTCTCGCTCTCCTGATTCCTCTCCTACTGTCTGTCTGTCTGTCTGTCTGTCTGTCTGTCTGTCTGTCTGTCTGTCTGTCTGTCTGTCTGTCTGTCTGTCTGTCTGTCTGTCTGTCTGTCTGTCTGTCTGTCTGTCTGTCTGTCTGTCTGTCTGTCTGTCTGTCTGTCTGTCTGTCTGTCCATGAATCTACAACATCCCCTGGAAGGAACAGAGAGATTAGTAGAGAGAGAGAGATCTACAACTCTCCTGGACGGAACAGATATTAGTAGAGAGAGAGAGAGCTTCAACTCCCCTGGTACGTATATCTGGCTTAACATGTACTAGTAGTAGTAGTTCTAGTAGTAGAAGAAGAATAAGTGTGTCTATGGCATCCTAAGTGAATAGTAGATAGTTTGAAACTATAATACAACAAAGCAGAGAGACTTCATAATAACCCTACTACTAAATAATTATAATCCTAGTGAAATTAAACATCTGACTCCAGACTGGGTATCTTCTTATAAACCCGTCTGTTACTGAACTGGGCGGAGTTTAGTACCCCCCGCGGGGCGGCTGAGTATACACTCGTCTTATTGGCTACGTAAGGCATCACATGCTCTGTAATGTACATGTCATTGGCTGGTATCCGTCCTCCGTCCCGGGAGCAGTAGGAAGCGGTGGATTTGACGGAGGATCTCAGATTGTTTTCGTTGCGTTGCGATGAAGACATTTTGAGCCCACCTCCTCCTCCTCCTCCTCCCAGCTGTCTGTAAATGTCGGAGGAGCTGCGTCCGTGGACGAGGCGCGTGTCGTCCCTCAACGAAGACGCCATGAAGGGGTTGTCAGAGCCGTGGTCGGGGTACAGCGACTTGCTCCGTTTGTTCTCCTCCAGGTTGAACAGCATGGATCTGGAGCCGAACAGCTTGTCAGCCTGACGCACGCTGAACAGGTTGGCGTAGGGAGAATCGTCCAGGAAGCAACGGTCTTTCTCCTTGAGGCTGACGGAGCGAGCGGGACGCCCCACGTCTACTTCTTTAGGCTTCTCCAGCATGATGTTGTCAAACGAGTGCTGGCGGGACATACGCAGACGGTTTCTCTTCTGGACGTGAGGACCGTCCGTCTGAGGCCAGTAGTGGCCGAACATCTCGTCCTGGTGTTGCATGCCCTGATTGGTCAGCAGGGCATCCTGGAGCAACTGGTCTTCGCTGATGTCGTAGAGGTTAGCCGTGTGGAGGCACGCTTCGCAGCGGTTGTAGGGCGAGCGGGCGGCGGCGGCAGCTGCGGCGGCGGCGGCAGAAGCAGTGTTCGTAGGCGTGTAGTGACCCGGGGTGTAGCTGCTACTGGCAGGGAACTTGGACAGACAGGAGCGGCAGTGGGTCTGTTTGGAACGGTCGTTGGTCTCGTGGGGCGACAGGGACAAGCTCTTCTCCTTCATGCCGTAGTGTTTGGAATAGGTTGAGTCCGGGAGCAGGTCAACGACGTCGGTGTGGTGCATCGGGGACGAGTTGAGGTGGATGATCGGTTGATCCTGACACTTCCTGTAGTTGTCGTTGTGGTCGGAGTAGATCTCCGGGTAGTCCAGGTCGTCGGCGGCCAGGCCTCGACTCTCGCGGTAGTGTAAAGGATCAGAGTTGAGATTGAGTTCTGAATCGATGGTGTAGATCGGTCCTTGTCCCTGTCCTCCTACCCCTCCACCCCCTCCGCTGCCCTGCTTAGTCTTTAAGTAGGACAGCTCTACTTCGCTACAGTCCCTCGGGTATTTCTGCGGCAACTGTCTTTTTTTTAATCCGTCCTTGTTCTTCAGGTGCTTGTTGTTTTCTGGGTCCTGGTATGAACCTCCTCCTCCTCCTCCTCCTCGACTGGAACAGTCAGAGATGTCTGAGTGAGCTGCTTCTTCCGGAAGGTATCGTTGTGTCTTCATGGATATTCGAGGGTCGGGGGTCAACATGTCGGTGCCCGGGACACCCGGACCCTGCCGCATTGTGTCCACAGACTTCTTCCACATGCCTCTGGGTTTGGCGTTGGTCTGGGCGGCGTCCGCGCTCACCGCCACTTCCACGGAGTTTGGGTTTGACTCGTTGAGGGTCAGAGGGTGCTGTCCGCCTTGGAAGATATAGTTATTCAGGTGGTCTTTGTGGCGGTTGGCCAGGTACGCCTGGAGGTCGCCCGTATCGCCGTAGATCACCTCTTTGGGGGCGTAGCTTCGATTGTCGGCGTAGATGAAGTTACCTTAAAATAGGAAGAAGAACCTCAATGATCTGTAGGGCCGTCATTGTCAATAAAAAATAACTGACTTGCCTAGTTAAATAAAGGTTAAATAAATGAAATATATATTGTTTTTAATGATTTGAAATGCATTTGTATCCACTATTTATGGTTGTATTGTGTTGGTAAAATAAGAAGAACCATCTTCAATGATCTGTAGGGCCGTCATTGTCAATAAAAATAACTGACTTGCCTAGTTAAATAAACGTAAAATCAAATCAAATATATATTGTTTTTAATGATTTGAAATGCATTTGTATCCACTATTTATGGTTGTATTGCGTTTGTAAAATAAGAAGAACCATCCTCAATGATCTGTAGGACGTCATTGTCAATAAAAAATAACTGACTTGCCTGGTTAAATAAACGTAAAATAAAATCAAATATATATTGTTTTTAATGATTTGAAATGCATTTGTATCCACTATTTATGGTTGTATTGCGTTTGTAAAATAAGAAGAACCATCCTCAACGATTTGAAATGAATTTGTGTGGTTGTATTGTATTTGAATCAAAAACAAAATTGAAAAAACCAAACCTTTCTCCGCCATCATATCCATGATCATGGGCCCCGCCGAGTGCATGAACTCAGCCGCTCGCTTGGGGGAATTGATCCTGGAAGCAGACAGGTTGGACATGTTGCTCATCTGTTTGGCTGACTTGATGAGCTTCAACATGTTGGCCTGAGGGCTAAAATCCAGCTCGGACTTCTTCTTCATGTCGATGTGGACGCCGTGGATACAACTCCAAATCCCCTACAGAGAGGGGGAGAAAGGGGGGAGGGGAGGGGACGGGAGATGGAGGAGAGAAAGGAAAGGTGGGGGAGAGTGAAAAACACAGAAAGACAGAGCGACAGAGAGAGAGAAAGACAGAGAGAGAGACAGAGAGAGAGAGAGTGAAAGTGAGAGACAGGGAGAGAGACAGAGAGAGACAGAGCGAGAGAGAGAGAGAGAGAGAGACAGAGAGAGAGAGAGAGAGAGAGAGAGACAGAGAGAGAGAGACAGAGAGAGAGAGACAGAGAGAGACAGAGAGAGAGAGAGAGAGAGAGAGAGAGACAGAGAGAGAGAGAGAGAGAGAGAGAGAGAGAGAGAGAGAGAGAGAGAGAGATAGAGAGAGAGAGAGAGAGAGAGAGAGAGAGAGAGAGAGAGAGAGAGAGAGAGAGAGAGAGAGAGAGAGAGAGAGCGAGCGAGAGACAGAGAGAGCGAGAGCGAGAGCGAGAGAGACAGATTATCCTCTATGGATCATCCTATGAAGTCTGACTGTTGTCTAACAGTCTGTGTCTTCTGGTAACTGTGACCCCATGTATTCTCCGTCCCAGTAAAGGTTTATTCATCTGGATCACATTAGTAACGACTGACTCAGCAGCTGAGAAACAGCATTTAATTCACTTCTATGAACGTGTAACATAATTACATAGATGGTATTCCAAGCCGTATTGTGATTATTACCACCCAGAAAGGTACAGCGGAGGGAGACAGATTGTGTCTGTCTCTCTCCCCAGCCCCTACCTCCCTGATACCCCAACCTAGGGCCTCCACACACCATGTCAACCGGGACAATGCTGTCTCTCTCTGTGTGTCCCTCTCCCCAGCCCCTACCTCCCTGATACCCCAACCTAGGGCCTCCACACACCATGTCAACCGGGACAATGCTGTCTCTCTCTGTGTGTCCCTCTCCCCAGCCCCTACCTCCCTAATACCCCAACCTAGTGCCTCCACACACCATGTCAACCGGGACAATGCTGTCTCTCTCTGTGTGTCCCTCTCCCCAGCCCCTACCTCCCTGATACCCCAACCTAGGGCCTCCACACACCATGTCAACCAGGGACAATGCTGTCTCTCTCTGTGTGTCCCTCTCCCCAGCCCCTACCTCCCTGATACCCCAACCTAGTGCCTCCACACACCATGTCAACCGGGACAATGCTGTCTCTCTCTGTCTGTCTCTCTCCCCAGCCCCTACATCCACACACCATGTCAACCGGGACAATGCTATCTCTCTCTGTGTGTCTCTCTCCCCAGCCCCTACCTCCCTAATACCCCAACCTAGTGCCTCCACACACCATGTCAACCGGGACAATGCTGTCTCTCTGTCTGCTATCTCTCTCTGTGTGTCTCTCTCCCCAGCCCCTACCTCCCTAATAACCCAACCTAGTGCCTCTACACACCATGTCAACCGGGACAATGCTGTCTCTCTCTGTCTGCTATCTCTCTCTGTCTGTCTCTCTTTCCGGCCCCTACCTCCACACACCATGTCAACTGGGACAATGCTATCTCTCTCTGTGTGTTTCTCTCCCCAGCCCCTACCTCCACACACCATGTCAACCGGGACAATGCTGTTTCTCTCTGTCTGCTATCTCTCTCTGTCTGCTATCTCTCTCTGTCTGCTATCTCTCTGTGTGTCTCTCTCCCCAGCCCCTACCTCCACACACCATGTCAACCGGGACAATGCTATCTCTCTCTGTCTGTTATCTCTCTCTGTCTGTCCCTCTCCCCAGCCCCTACCTCCACACACCATGTCAACCAGGACAATGCTATCTCTCTCTGTGTGTCTCTCTCCCAAGCCCCTACCTCCACACACCATGTCAACCGGGACAATGCTGTCTCTCTCTGTGTGTCTCTCAGTCTTACCCTGCTGATAGAGAAAAGTAATCCTGGTGTCCCAGTACAGACTCCAGTGAAACAGTATCTCTCCCTACCCACTAACCCCTAACCCCTACCCCCTAACAACTACCCCCTAACCCCTAACCCCTACCCCCTACCCCTTACCCCTACACCCCTAACCCCTACCCCCTAACCCTACCCCCTAACCCCTAACCCCTACCCCCTACCTCCTAACCCCTACACCCTACCCCCTACCCCCTAACCCCTAACCCCTACCCCCTACCCCTAACCCCTAGTCTTACCCTGCTGATAGAGAACAGTAATCCCGGTGTCCCAGTACAGACTCCAGTGAAACAGTATCTCTCCCTACCCCCTAACCCCTACTCCCTAACCCCTACCCCCTAACCCCTAACCCCTACCCCCCAGTCTTACCCTGCTGATAGAGAACAGTAATCCCGGTGTCCCAGTACAGACTCCAGTGAAACAGTATCTCAACCTCCAATAGAAGAGATGCTCTGATATGAAGGTGATGAGAGACAGTCCCATTGCGGTAGCCAGCATGTAGAACACTCCGGCCATGTTGTCGATATCCAGCTGACTGGACATCACCTCGTTCTTCTCATGGTGACAGATCCCCGTTAGCCACTGAGCTTCCAGCTCCTCCATCTCACCTGGAGGGAGGGAGGGAGGGAGGGAGGGAGGGAGGGAGGGAGGGAGGGAGGGAGGGAGGGTGGGGGAGACATAGAGAGATAAGGAGGGAGTGTGAGGGGAGAGAGGAGAGAAAGAGAGCGAGAGAGAGAGAGAGAGAGAGAGAGAGAGGGAGGCAGATAGACGGGAGAGAAAGAGAGAGAGGGAGGGAGAGAGAGAAGTCAGAGAGCAGCAAAAAAAGGGAGGGAAAGAAATAAAAATATCATTCACTATATTGTCTCCTCCTCCTCCTCCTCCTCCTCCTCCTCCTCCTCCTTCCTCCTCCTCCTCCTCCTCTTCCTCCTCTTCCTCCTCCTCCTCCTCCTTCTCCCCCTCCTCCTCCTCCTCTTCCTCCTCCTCCTCTTCCTCCTCCTCCTCCTCCTCCTCCTCCTCCTTTCCTCCTCCTCCTCCTCCTCCTCTTCCTCTCTCTGACATTTAAGGTCCCATTAATGTCATTCAGCTTGAGTACGCCGTGTGTGTGTGTGTGTGTGTGTGTGTGTGTGTGTGTGTGTGTGTGTGTGTGTGTGTGTGTGTGTGTGCGTGCGTGCGTGCGTGCGTGCGTGCGTGCGTGCGTGCGTGCGTGCGTGCGTGCGTGCGTGCGTGCGTGCGTGCGTGCGTGCGTGTGTGTGTTTACCATACCTCCAGGCGTTGTAGAAACACTTGACATCACTAACCACATTATACACACAGGAAGGAGAATGTCAGGGACTGTTCCAAATGGCACCCTATTCCCTATATAGTGCACTACTTTATACTACAGCCCTATTCCCTATATAGTACACTACTTTATACTACAGCCCTATTCCCTATATAGTACACTACTTTATTCTACAGCCCTATTCCCTATATAGTACACTACTTTATACTACAGCCCTATTCCCTATATAGTGCACTACTTTATACTACAGCCCTATTCCCTATATAGTACACTCATTTATACTACAGCCCTATTCCCTATATAGTGCACTACTTTATACTAGAGCCCTATTCCCTATATAGTGCACTACTTTATACTACAGCCCTATTCCCTATATAGTGCACTACTTTATACTACAACCCTATTCCCTATATAGTGCACTACTTTATACTACAACCCTATTCCCTATATAGTGCACTACTTTATACTACAGCCCTATTCCCTATATAGTAAACTACTTTATACTACAGCCCTATTCCCTATATAGTACACTACTTTATACTACAGCCCTATTCCCTATATACTACACTACTTTATACTACAGCCCTATTCCCTATATAGTACACTACTTTATTCTACAGCCCTATTCCCTATATAGTACACTACTTTATACTACAGCCCTATTCCCTATATAGTGCACTACTTTATACTACAGCCCTATTCCCTATATAGTACACTCATTTATACTACAGCCCTATTCCCTATATAGTGCACTACTTTATACTAGAGCCCTATTCCCTATATAGTGCACTACTTTATACTACAGCCCTATTCCCTATATAGTGCACTACTTTATACTACAACCCTATTCCCTATATAGTGCACTACTTTATACTACAACCCTATTCCCTATATAGTGCACTACTTTATACTACAGCCCTATTCCCTATATAGTAAACTACTTTATACTACAGCCCTATTCCCTATATAGTACACTACTTTATACTACAGCCCTATTCCCTATATACTACACTACTTTATACTACAGCCCTATTCCCTATATAGTACACTACTTTATACTACAGCCCTATTCCCTATATAGTGCACTACGTTATACTAGAGCCCTATTCCCTATATAGTGCACTACTTTATACTACAGCCCTATTCCCTATATAGTGCACTACTTTATACTACAGCCCTATTCCCTATATAGTACACTACTTTATACTACAGCCCTATTCCCTATATAGTACACTACTTTATACTACAGCCCTATTCCCTATATAGTACACTACTTTATACTACAGCCCTATTCCCTATATAGTACACTACTTTTGGCCAGGGCCCTATTCCCTATATAGTGCACTACTTTATACTACAGCCCTATTCCCTATATAGTGCACTACTTTATACTACAGCCCTATTCCCTATATAGTGCACTACTTTATACTACAGCCCTATTCCCTATACAGTACACTACTTTATACTACAGCCCTATTCCCTATATAGTACACTACTTTATACTGCAGCCCTACTCCCTATATAGTGCACTACTTTATACTACAGCCCTATTCCCTATATAGTACACTACTTTATACTACAGCCCTATTCCCTATATCGTACACTACTTTTGACCAGGGCCCTATTCCCTATATAGTGCACTACTTTATACTACAGCCCTATTCCCTATATAGTACATTACTTTATACTACAGCCCTATTCCCTATATAGTGCACTACTTTATACTACAGCCCTATATAGTGCACTACTTTATACTACAGCCCTATTCCCTATATAGTACACTACTTTATACTACAGCCCTATTCCCTATATAGTGCACTACTTTATACTACAGCCCTATATAGTGCACTACTTTATACTACAGCCCTATTCCCTATATAGTACACTACTTTATACTACAGCCCTATTCCCTATATAGTGCACTACTTTATACTTTATACTACAGCCCTATTCCCTATATAGTACACTACTTTATACTACAGCCCTATTCCCTATATAGTACACTACTTTATACTACAGCCCTATTCCCTATATAGTACACTACTTTATACTACAGCCCTATTCCCTATATAGTACACTACTTTATACTACAGCCCTATTCCCTATATAGTGCACTACTTTATACTACAGCCCTATTCCCTATATAGTGCACTACTTTATACTACAGCCCTATTCCCTATATAGTGCACTACTTTATACTACAGCCCTATTCCCTATATAGTACACTACTTTATACTACAGCCCTATTCCCTATATAGTGCACTACTTTATACTACAGTCCTATTCCCTGTATAGTGCACTACTTTATACTACAGCCCTATTCCCTATATAGTACACTACTTTATACTACAGCCCTATTCCCTATATAGTGCACTACTTTATACTACAGCCCTATTCCCTGTATAGTGCACTACTTTATACTACGGCCCTATTCCCTATATAGTGCACTACTTTATACTACGGCCCTATTCCCTATATAGTACACTACTTTATACTACAGCCCTATTCCCTATATAGTACACTACTTTATACTACAGCCCTATTCCCTATATAGTACACTACTTTATACTACAGCCCTATTCCCTATATAGTACACTACTTTATACTACAGCCCTATTCCCTATATAGTACACTACTTTATACTACAGCCCTATTCCCTATATAGTACACTACTTTATACTACAGCCCTATTCCCTATATAGTACACTACTTTATACTACAGCCCTATTCCCTATATAGTGCACTACTTTATACTACAGCCCTATTCCCTATATAGTGCACTACTTTATACTACAGCCCTATTCCCTATATAGTACACTACTTTATACTACAGCCCTATTCCCTATATAGTACACTACTTTATACTACAGCCCTATTCCCTATATAGTGCACTACTTTATACTACAGCCCTATTCCCTATATAGTGCACTACTTTATACTACAGCCCTATTCCCTATATAGTACACTACTTTATACTACAGCCCTATTCCCTATATAGTACACTACTTTATACTACAGCCCTATTCCCTATATAGTACACTACTTTATACTACAGCCCTATTCCCTGTATAGTGCACTACTTTATACTACGGCCCTATTCCCTATATAGTGCACTACTTTATACTACAGCCCTATTCCCTATATAGTACACTACTTTATACTACAGCCCTATTCCCTATATAGTACACTACTTTATACTACAGCCCTATTCCCTATATAGTACACTACTTTATACTACAGCCCTATTCCCAATATAGTACACTACTTTATACTACAGCCCTATTCCCTATATAGTACACTACTTTATACTACAGCCCTATTCCCTATATAGTACACTACTTTATACTACAGCCCTATTCCCTATATAGTACACTACTTTATACTACAGCCCTATTCCCTATATAGTGCACTACTTTATACTACAGCCCTATTCCCTATATAGTGCACTACTTTATACTACAGCCCTATTCCCTATATAGTACACTACTTTATACTACAGCCCTATTCCCTATATAGTACACTACGTTATAATACAGGCCTATTCCCTATATAGTACACTACTTTATAGTACAGCCCTATTCCGTATATAGTACACTACTTTATACTACAGCCCTATTCCCTATATAGTACACTACTCTATACTACAGTCCTATTCCCAATATAGTATACTACTTTATACTACAGCCCTATTCCCTATATAGTACACTACTTTATACTACAGCCCTATTCCCTATATAGTACACTACTTTATACTACAGCCCTATTCCCTATATAGTACACTACTTTATACTACAGCCCTATTCCCTATATAGTACACTACTTTATACTACAGCCCTATTCCCTATATAGTACACTACTTTATACTACAGCCCTATTCCCTATATAGTACACAACTTTATACTACGGCCCTATTCCCTATATAGTGCACTACTTTATACTACAGCCCTATTCCCTATATAGTACACTACTTTATACTACAGCCCTATTCCCTATATAGTGCACTACTTTAGACCAGGGCCCTATTCCCTATATAGTACACTACTTTATACTACAGCCCTATTCCCTATATAGTACACTACTTTATACTACAGCCCTATTCCCTATATAGTACACTACTTTATACTACCGCCCTATTCCCTATATAGTACACTACTTTATACTACAGCCCTATTCCCTATATAGTACACAACTTTATACTACGGCCCTATTCCCTATATAGTGCACTACTTTATACTACAGCCCTATTCCCTATATAGTACACTACTTTATACTACAGCCCTATTCCCTATATAGTGCACTACTTTAGACCAGGGCCCTATTCCCTATATAGTGCACTACTTTATACTACAGCCCTATATAGTACACTACTTTATACTACAGCCCTATTCCCTATACAGTACACTACTTTATACTACAGCCCTATTCCCTATATAGTACACTACTTTATACTACAGCCCTATTCCCTATATAGTACACTACTTTATACTACAGCCCTATTCCCTATATAGTACACAACTTTATACTACGGCCCTATTCCCTATATAGTGCACTACTTTATACTACAGCCCTATTCCCTATATAGTACACTACTTTATACTACAGCCCTATTCCCTATATAGTGCACTACTTTAGACCAGGGCCCTATTCCCTATATAGTACACTACTTTATACTACAGCCCTATTCCCTATATAGTACACTACTTTATACTACAGCCCTATTCCCTATATAGTACACTACTTTATACTACCGCCCTATTCCCTATATAGTACACTACTTTATACTACAGTCCTATTCCCTATATAGTAAACTACTTTATACTACAGCCCTATTCCCTATATAGTGCACTACTTTATACTACAGCCCTATATAGTGCACTACTTTATACTACAGCCCTATTCCCTATATTGTGCATTACTTTATACTACAGCCCTATTCCCTATATAGTGCACTACTTTATACTACAGCCCTATTCCCTATATAGTACACTACTTTATACTACAGCCCTATTCCCTATATTGTGCACTACTTTATACTACAGCCCTATTCCCTATATAGTGCACTACTTTATACTACAGCCCTATTCCCTATATAGTGCACTACTTTATACTACAGCCCTATTCCCTATATAGTGCACTACTTTATACTACAGCCCTATTCCCTATATAGTGCACTACTTTATACTACAGCCCTATTCCCTATATAGTGCACTACTTTATACTACAGCCCTATTCCCTATATAGTGCACTACTTTATACTACAGCCCTATTCCCTATATAGTGCACTACTTTATACTACAGCCCTATTCCCTATATAGTACACTACTTTATACTACAGCCCTATTCCCTATATAGTGCACTACTTTAGACCAGGGCCCTATTCCCTATATAGTGCACTACTTTATACTACAGCCCTATTCCCTATATAGTACACTACGTTATAATACAGGCCTATTCCCTATATAGTACACTACTTTATAGTACAGCCCTATTCCGTATATAGTACACTACTTTATACTACAGCCCTATTCCCTATATAGTACACTACTTTATACTACAGCCCTATTCCCAATATAGTACACTACTTTATACTACAGCCCTATTCCCTATATAGTACACTACTTTATACTACAGCCCTATTCCCTATATAGTGCACTACTTTATACTACAGCCCTATATAGTACACTACTTTATACTACAGCCCTATTCCCTATACAGTACACTACTTTATACTACAGCCCTATTCCATATATAGTGCAGTACTTTATACTACAGCCCTATACAGTACACTACTTTATACTACAGCCCTATTCCATATATAGTGCACTACTTTACACTACAGCCCTATATAGTGCACTACTTTATACTACAGCCCTATTCTCTATATAGTGCACTACTTTATACTACAGCCCTATTCCCTATATAGTACACTACTTTATACTACAGTCCTATTCCCTATATTGTGCACTACTTTATACTACAGCCCTATTCCCTATATAGTACACTACTTTATACTACAGTCCTATTCCCTATATAGTACACTACTTTATACTACAGCCCTATTCCCTATATAGTACACTACTTTATACTACAGCCCTATTCCCTATATAGTACACTACTTTATACTACAGCCCTATTCCCTATATTGTGCACTACTTTATACTACAGCCCTATTCCCTATATAGTGCACTACTTTATACTACAGCCCTATTCCCTATATAGTGCACTACTTTATACTACAGCCCTATTCCCTATATAGTGCACTACTTTATACTACAGCCCTATTCCCTATATAGTGCACTACTTTATACTACAGCCCTATTCCCTATATAGTGCACTACTTTATACTACAGCCCTATTCCCTATATAGTGCACTACTTTATACTACAGCCCTATTCCCTATATAGTGCACTACTTTTGACCAGGGCCCTATTCCCTATATAGTGCACTACTTTATACTACAGCCCTATTCCCTATATAGTGCACTACTTTATACTACAGCCCTATTCCCTATATAGTACACTACTTTATACTACAGCCCTATTCCCTATATAGTGCACTACTTTAGGTCAGGGCCCTATTCCCTATATAGTGCACTACTTTATACTACAGCCCTATTCCCTATATAGTGCACTACTTTTGACCAGGGCCCTATTCCCTATATAGTACACTACTTTATACTACAGCCCTATTCCCTATATAGTGCACTACTTTTGACCAGGGCCCTATTCCCTATATAGTGCACTACTTTATACTACAGCCCTATTCCCTATATAGTGCACTACTTTTGACCAGGGCCCTAGTGGACTAATTAGGGAATAGGATACCAGCGTGGGACAACCTCAAAGTGTCCCAGAGGGCTTCATTTATATGTTCCTCATTTTACAGAAAAGCGAAAACAGGTTAACTAAGGAGAGATCATAAGTCCCTTTCTGAGATGCCTGTTTTCTTAAACAGAGGGAGATATGTCTCTCTGTCTCTCTCTCTCTCTCTCTCTCTCTCTCTCTCTCTCTCTCTCTCTCTCTCTCTCTCTCTCTCTCTCTCTCTCTCTCTCTCTCTCTCTCTCTCTCTCTCTCTCTCTCTCTCTCTCTAGCCTCAATTGTTCAGCTCATGGACTCTACAAGGTGTTGATAATGTACTGGTCCATGTTGACTCCAATGCTTCACACAGTTGTGTCAAGTTGGCTGTATCTCCTTTGGGTGGTACCTCTATCTCCCCTTCCTCCATTATCTCCACCTCCCCTTCCTCCTCTATCGCTACCTCTTCTATCTATACCTCCTCATCCTCCCCCTCTTCTATCTCCTCCTCTATCTCTACCTCCTCCTATATATCCTCCTCTATCTCTACCTCTTCTATCTCTACCTCCTCCTCGTCCTCCTCCTCTACCTCCTCCTATACCTCCTCCTCATCCTCTATCTCCTCTATCTCATCCTCCCCCTCTTCTATCTCCTCCACTATCTCCTCTATCTCCACCTCCCCCCTCCTCCTCTATCTCTACCTCCTCCTATACCTTCTCCTCTATCTCCTCTATCTCCTCCTTCCCCTCTGCTATCTCCTCCCCCTCCCCCACTATCTCCTCTATCTCCTCCTTCCCCTCTGCTATCTCCTCCCCCTCCCCCACTATCTCCTCTATCTCCTCCTTCCCGTCTTCTATCTCTTCATCCTCTATATCAATTAAATTAAATTAAATATCTTTATTGGCATGATGTAACAATGTACTTACTTTGGATATTTACAATATAAAACAAATATGAATCAAAACTCTATCTCCTCCCCTATCTCCTCCACTATCTCCTCCATCTTCTCCACTATCTCCTCCTCTATCTCATATATCTACTATATCTACTCTATCTCATATATCTCCTCCTCTATATCCTCCTCTATCTCCTCTATCTCCTATATCACCTCCTCCGCTATATCCTCTATCTCCTCTATCTCCTCCTCCTATATCTCCTCCTCATCTATCTCCTCCATCTCCTCCTCCTATATCTCCTATATCTCCTCTTCTATCTCATCCTCCTCCTATATCTGCTATATCCTCCTATATCTCCTCCTCCTCTATCTCCTCTATATCCTCCTCTATCTCCTCTATCTCCCCCTCCTATATCTCCTCTATCTCCTCCTCCTTTATCTCCTCTATATCCTCCTCTATCTCATCCTATATCGCCTCTATCTCCTCCTATATCTCCTCCTCTATCTCCTCTATATCCTCCTCTATATCCTCCTCTATCTCCTCCTCCTATATCTCCTCTATCACCTCTATCTCCTCCTCCTATATATCATCTATCTATCTCCTCCTCTATCTCATCCTCTATCTCTTCCTCTATCTCCTATAATTCCTCCTCCTCTATCTCCTCCATCTCCTCCTCCTATATCTCCTCTATCTCCTCCTCCTCCTCCTGTGTGTGTGTGTAAGTGTGTGTGTGTAGTGTGTGTGTGTAGTGTGTGTGTGTATGTGTATGTGGGTGTGGGTGTGCGTGCGTGCGTGCGTGCGTGTGTGTGCGTGTGTAGTGTGTAGTGTGTGTGTGTGTGTGTGTGTGTGTGTAGTGTGTGGGTGTGTGTGTAGTGTGTGTGTGTGTCTCACCATCTCCTATAATAGCCAGAATAGCCAGATCCACCTGGCGTTTCCAGTAGGACCCTTTATGCAGAGCGATGCCGTAGCCGGTGGTGGCAAAGATGTACCCGCTGCCAATGGTGACCAGTTTACAGCCCTCATCACGACCTGCTGCATAGTTCAACACAGCAGCATCATAGATGAAGGCATCCAGTTTACTGAGAAGGAGATAAACAGAGAGAGAGAGAAACACACAGAGAGAAACACAGAGAGAGACACAGAGAGAGACAGAGAGAGAGAGAGAGAGAGAGAGAGAGAGAGAGAGAGAGAGAGAGAGAGAAACAGAAAGAGAGAGAAACAGAGAGAGAAACAGAGAGAGAAACAGAGAGAGACAGAGAGAGAGACACACAGAGAGAGAGACACAGAGACAGAGAGAGAGAGAGAGACAGAGAGAGACAGAGAGAGACAGAGAGAGAGACGGAGAGAGAGACGGAGAGAGAGAGACAAAGAGAGAGAGAGAGAGAGATAGACAGAGAGAGACAGAGAGACAGAGAGAGAGAAAGAGAGAGAGACAGAGAGAGAGACAGAGGGAGAGACAGAGAGAGAGAGAGAGAGAGAGAGAGAGAGAGAGAGAGAGAGAGAGAGAGAGAGAGAGAGAGAGAGAGAGACAGAGAGAGACAGAGAGAGACAGAGAGAGACAGAGAGAGACAGAGAGAGAGACAGAGAGAGAGACAGAGAGAGAGAGAGAGAGACAGAGAGAGAGACAGAGAGAGAGAGAGAGAGAGAGACAGAGAGAGACAGAGAGAGACAGAGAGAGACAGAGAGAGACAGAGAGAGAGACAGAGAGAGAGAGAGACAGAGAGAGACAGAGAGAGAGAACAGGAACAATTTTATTTTTCAAACCCTTCTGATGAAGGACCAAAACACTGAGGCATCTCCTGTACGGCTAGATAAAGTTCACACACACACACACACACACACACACACACACACACACACACACACACACACACACACACACACACACACACACACACACACACACACACACACACACACACACACACACACACACACACACACACGACACACACACACTGGACACACACACATACCATGGACACACACACATACCATGGACACACATACACGCAGACACACACACACACACACACACACACACACACACACACACACACACACACACACACACACACACACACACACACACACACACACACACACACACACACACACACACACACACACACACACACACACACACACACACACACACACACCGTCTATAGCCAGAGTGCAGCAACACACACACACACACACACACACACACACACACACACACACACACACACACACACACACACACACACACACACACACACACACACACACACACACACACACACACACCAAACACACACACACACACCAAACACACACACACACACACCATCTATAGCCAGAGTGCAGCAACACACACACACACACACACCAAACACACACATACACCAAACACACACACACACCAAGCACACACACACACACCAAACACACACACACACACACCGTCTATAGCCAGAGTGCAGCAACACACACCAAACACACACACACACACCATCTATAGCCAGAGTGCAGCAACACACACACACACACACACACACACACCAAACACACACACACAGACATACCGACGCAGAGCGAGAACAGACACACACACGATGAGAGACATTTCAGCCCCGTCATATGATGAGACATCCAGACCAGAGATGGTGAGACCCAGAGAGGAGGCCCTCGCCCCTCCCGCTGTGCCCAGGCTTCCTACCCCGTCTTCAGGCTGACCAGAGCGTCCTGCACCCCTGTCTGGTGGTACTTGGACAGGTACTCGTGCATGTTTGGGTAATTCTTCCTGATGTTCCTCTCCGTGGAACCGTTGGGGACCGTCCCAAAACGGAACGGAGGGGAGTACGCGTACGGATTCTGGAACTGGAGAAGGGGGAGAAGAAGAAGAATGAGAACGAGAACAGACAAGAAGAAGAAGAAGAAGAATGAGAACGATAACAGACAACAACAAGAAGAAGAAGAATGAGAATGATAACAGACAACAAGAAGAAGAAGAATGAGAACGATAACAGACAAGAAGAAGAAGAAGAAGAATGAGAACGATAACAGACAACAAGAAGAAGAAGAATGAGAATGATAACAGACAACAAGAAGAAGAAGAAGAATGAGAACGATAACAGACAACAAGAAGAAGAAGAAGAATGAGAACGATAACAGACAACAAGAAGAAGAAGAAGAATGAGAACGATAACAGACAACAAGAAGAAGAAGAAGAATGAGAACGATAACAGACAACAAGAAGAAGAAGAATGAGAATGAGAATGATAACAGACAACAACAACATGAAGAAGAAGAATGAGAATGATAACAGACAACAAGAAGAAGAAGAAGAAGAATGAGAATGATAACAGACAACAAGAAGAAGAAGAAGAAGAATGAGAATGATAACAGACAACAAGAAGAAGAAGAAGAATGAGAACGATAACAGACAACAAGAAGAAGAAGAATGAGAATGAGAATGATAACAGACAACAACAACAAGAAGAAGAAGAATGAGAATGATAACAGACAACAAGAAGAAGAAGAAGAATGAGAATGATAACAGACAACAAGAAGAAGAAGAAGAAGAATGAGAATGATAACAGACAACAAGAAGAAGAAGAATGAGAATGATAACAGACAACAAGAAGAAGAAGAAGAAGAATGAGAACGATAACAGACAAGAAGAAGAAGAAGAAGAAGAATGAGAATGATAACAGACAACAAGAAGAAGAAGAAGAATGAGAACGATAACAGACAACAAGAAGAAGAAGAAGAAGAATGAGAATGATAAATGACAAGAAGAAGAAGAAGAAGAAGAAGAATGAGAATGATAACAGACAACAAGAAGAAGAAGAAGAATGAGAATGATAACAGACAACAAGAAGAAGAAGAATGAGAATGATAACAGACAACAACAAGAAGAAGAATGAGAATGATAACAGACAACAAGAAGAAGAAGAATGAGAATGATAACAGACAACAACAAGAAGAAGAATGAGAATGATAACAGACAACAACAAGAAGAAGAAGAATGAGAATGATAACAGACAACAAGAAGAAGAAGAAGAATGAGAATGATAACAGACAACAAGAAGAAGAAGAATGAGAATAAAATGTAAAGGACCTCAGAGTAAAGGACCTCAGAGTAAAGGACCTCAGAGTAAAGGACCTCAGAGTAAAGGACCTCAGAGTAAAGGACCTCAGAGTAAAGGACCTCAGAGTAAAGGACCTCAGAGTAAAGGACCTCAGAGTAAAGGACCTCAGAGTAAAGGACCTCAGAGTAAAGGACCTCAGAGTAAAGGACCTCAGAGTAAAGGACCTCAGAGTAAAGGACCCTCAGAGTAAAGGACCTCAGAGTAAAGGACCTCAGAGTAAAGGACCTCAGAGTAAAGGACCTCAGAGTAAAGGACCCTCAGAGTAAAGGACCTCAGAGTAAAGGACCTCAGAGTAAAGGACCTCAGAGTAAAGGACCTCAGAGTAAAGGACCTCAGAGTAAAGGACCTCAGAGGAAAGGACCTCAGAGTAAAGGACCTCAGAGTAAAGGACCTCAGAGTAAAGGACCTCAGAGTAAAGGACCTCAGAGTAAAGGACCTCAGAGTAAAGGACCCTCAGAGTAAAGGACCGTTACCAGCCATATCGTTGTCCCGAGTTTCCAAGTTTATGTTTAACTGTCCTCTAGCATTTCAATCAGCATGCTCCTTGTCTGTCTGTCTGTCTGTCTGTCTGTCTGTCTGTCTGTCTGTCTGTCTGTCTGTCTGTCTGTCTGTCTGTCTGTCTGTCTGTCTGTCTGTCTGTCTGTCTGTCTGTCTGTCTGTCTGTCTCCTCTCTCTGTCTCTTCCTGTCATCTCTCTCTCCTCTCCTCTCCTCCCTCTCTCTTCATGTCATAACTATCTCCTCTCCTCTCTCTCTCTCCTTTCCTCCCTCTCTCTGTCTCTTCCTGTCTTCTCTCTCTCCTTTCCTCCCTCTCTCTGTCTCTTCCTGTCTTCTCTCTCTCCTCTCCTCCCTCTCTGTCTCTTCCTGTCTCCTCTCCTCTCCTCCCCTCCCTCTCTTTTCATGTCATAACTCTCTCCTCTCCTCCCTCTCTCTCCTTTCCTCCCTCTCTCTGTCTCTTCCTGTCATCGCTCTCTCCCCTCTCCTCCCTCTCTCCCAGGGTGTGCTGTGTGTCACTCTCTTACGTAACCTGACAGAGCAAATCTCATCTCTCTCAGTTCATCTTCCGGCCTGCTCTCCTGTGTCTCTCCTCTCTATCTCTCCTCCCTTTCAATTCAATTCAATTCAATTCAAGGGGCTTTATTGGCATGGGAAACATGTGTTAACATTGCCAAAGCAAGTGAGGTAGATAATATACAAAAGTGAAATAAACAATAAAAATTAACAGTAATTATCTGTCTCTCAGTTCACCTTCCGGCCTGCTCTCCTGTGTCTGTGTGTGTGCGTGTGTGCGTGTGTGTGTGTGTGTGTGTGTGTGTGTGTGTGTGTGTGTGTGTGTGTGTGTGTGTGTGTGTGTGTGTGTGTGTGTGTGTGTGTGTGTGTGTGTGTGTGTGTAACCATCTGCACACAGACCAATGGAATTGTCTTCATTGACAACCTATTGTAGACACATTAGACACTCTAGCAGTATGTACTGTAACTTGTCTCCATGGACTAAAATCTAATGGTTCCCTTTTCATTCAGCTGTCCTCTATCCTCTGTCCTCTGTCCTCTATCCTCTGTCCTCTGTCCTCTGTCCTCTGTACTCTGTCCTCTTTCAGCTGTCCTGGGTGGACTGGGGTCTTTAGGGAACACCTGCAAACTATGGATTATACACCTTCCTCTGTCCTCTGTCCTCTGTCCTCTGTCCTCTTTCCTCTGTCCTCTTTCAGCTGTCCTCTGTCCTCTGTCCTCTTTCTTATTACACTCTTTCCTCTGTCCTTTGTCCTCTGTACTCTGTCCTGTGTCCTCTTTCTTATTCCACTCTTTCCTCTGTCCTCGGTCCTCTGTCCCCTTTCCTCTGTCCTTTGTCCTCTTTCCTCTGTCCTCTTTCTTATTCCACTCTTTCCTCTTCTGTCCTCTCTTTTTAAACATCTCATTCTGTCCTCTTCATTTAAACATCTCATTCTGTCCTCTCTTTCTAAACATCTCATTCTGTCCTCTTCATTTAAACATCTCATTCTGTCCTCTTGTTAAACATCTCATTCTGTCCTCTTCATTTAAACATCTCATTCTGTCCTCTTCATTTAAACATCTCATTCTGTCCTCTTCATTTAAACATCTCATTCTGTCCTCTTTCTAAACATCTCATTCTGTCCTCTTTCTAAACATCTCATTCTGTCCTCTTCATTTAAACATCTCATTCTGTCCTCTTCATTTAAACATCTCATTCTGTCCTCTTTTTAAACATCTCATTCTGTCCTCTTCATTTAAACATCTCATTCTGTCCTCTTTTTAAACATCTCATTCTGTCCTCTTGTTAAACATCTCATTCTGTCCTCTTTCTAAACATCTCATTCTGTCCTCTTGTTAAACATCTCATTCTGTCCTCTTGTTAAACATCTCATTCTGTCCTCTTGTTAAACATCTCATTCTGTCCTCTTTCTAAACATCTCATTCTGTCCTCTTCATTTAAACATCTCATTCTGTCCTCTTTTTAAACATCTCATTCTGTTCTCTTCATTTAAACATCTCATTCTGTCCTCTTTTTAAACATCTCATTCTGTCCTCTTTTTAAACATCTCATTCTGTCCTCTTCATTTAAACATCTCATTCTGTTCTCTTCATTTAAACATCTCATTCTGTCCTCTTGTTAAACATCTCATTCTGTCCTCTTCATTTAAACATCTCATTCTGTCCTCTTGTTAAACATCTCATTCTGTCCTCTTCATTTAAACATCTCATTCTGTCCTCTTTTTAAACATCTCATTCTGTCCTCTTTTTAAACATCTCATTCTGTCCTCTTCATTTAAACATCTCATTCTGTCCTCTTCATTTAAACATCTCATTCTGTCCTCTTCATTTAAACATCTCATTCTGTCCTCTTCATTTAAACATCTCATTCTGTCCTCTTCATTTAAACATCTCATTCTGTCCTCTTCATTTAAACATCTCATTCTGTCCTCTTCATTTAAACATCTCATTCTGTCCTCTTCATTTAAACATCTCATTCTGTCCTCTTTATAAACATCTCATTCTGTCCTCTTGTTAAACATCTCATTCTGTCCTCTTCATTTAAACATCTCATTCTGTCCTCTTTCCTCTGTCCTCTTTCTTATTCCACTCTTTCCTCATTCTGTCCTCTTTCTAAACATCTCATTCTCTCCCAGATCTCTTCTATATAAGAAAGAAGGAAAACAGCTGAGCTCTCTCTTCTTCAGTCGTCTCCCGTTTTTCTTATATACCTCCCTCTTCTTCTATCCCTCCCCCTCTTTCTGATACCTCCTCCCTCTCCTTCCTATCCCTCCCCCTCTTTCTGATACCTCCTCTCTCTCCTTCCTGTCGTCTCCCCTCTTTCTGATACCTCCTCTCTCTCCTTCCTGTCGTCTCCCCTCTTTCTGATACCTCCTCTCTCTCCTTCCTGTCGTCTCCCTCTTTCTGATACCTCCTCTCTCTCCTTCCTGTCGTCTCCCCTCTTTCTGATACCTCCTCTCTCTCCTTCCTGTCGTCTCCCCTCTTTCTGATACCTCCTCCCTCTCCTTCCTGTCGTCTCCCCTCTTTCTGATACCTCCTCCCTCTCCTTCCTGTCGTCTCCCCTCTTTCTGATACCTCCTCTCTCTCCTTCCTGTCGTCTCCCCTCTTTCTGATACCTCCTCCCTCTTCTTCTATCCCTCCCCCTCTTTCTGATACCTCCTCCCTCTCCTTCCTGTCGTCTCCCCTCTTTCTGATACCTCCTCCCTCTCCTTCCTGTCGTCTCCCCTCTTTCTGATACCTCCTCTCTCTCTTCCATCCATCTCTCTCTCCTCTACTGCTATGTAAGAAAGAAGGGAGACGTCTCTATCTGTCTCTTCTTGTCCTCCTCCTCCTGTCATCCGACTCCGTCACTAATTGTCCCACAGGGAGGATAAAGACAGAGTTGTATTGAACACAATAGATTATTTTCTTTCCCTCCTTTGTTAGTGAACTGTTCTTCTTCTCTTGGTAAAATACCATCTAAGGTGGGGTTTGGAAACTAACGTGAGCTAAATATACACATAGCGAATCACATCGACCTCTTTTATCATTCCAGTATGTCAATGGTCTTTATAACGGTCATCATTTAAATACTACATGAATAAAATACAGACCATAAATTGAGACAAACGTTAAAAGTAAAACATGTTTTCTATTGTTTTAGTACATCCAAGTAGTTAGTAGGATTTTGACAATTTAAAATAGTCACTTAAAAAAGAAAATCTATGTAACAGATCTTGTATCGTTGACAACGTGGCTGTTGAAAGAGAAATCACATCAAACAGAGTCAATGTGGAGGCTATATACAGGGTATTACGGTACAGAGTCAATGTGGAGGCTATATAAAGGGTATTACGGTACAGAGTCAATGGGGAGGCTATATACAGGGTGTTACGGTACAGAGTCAATGTGGAGGCTATATACAGGGTATTATGGTACAGAGTCAATGTGATGGCTATATACAGGGGGTACCGGTACAGAGTAAATGTGGAGACTATATACAGGGTGTTACGGTACAGAGTCAATGTGGAGGATATATACAGGGTGTTACGGTACAGAGTCAATGTGGAGGCTATATACAGGGTATTACGGTAACGAGTCAATGTGGAGGCTATATACAGGGGGTACCGGTACAGAGTCAATGTGGAGGATATATACAGGGTATTACGGTACAGAGTCAATGTTGAGACTATATACAGGGTGTTACGGTACAGAGTCAATGTGGAGAATATATACAGGGGGTACCGGTACAGAGTCAATGTGGAGGATATATACAAGGCATTCAGTACAGAGTCAATGTGGAGACTATATACAGGGTGTTACGGTACAGAGTCAATGTGGAGACTATATACAGGGTGTTACGGTACAGAGTCAATGTGGAGGATATATACAGGGTGTTACGGTACAGAGTCAATGTGGAGGCTATATACAGGGTATTACGGTAACGAGTCAATGTGGAGGCTATATACAGGGGGTACCGGTACAGAGTCAATGTGGAGGATATATACAGGGTATTACGGTACAGAGTCAATGTGGAGACTATATACAGGGTGTTACGGTACAGAGTCAATGTGGAGACTATATACAGGGTGTTACGGTACAGAGTCAATGTGGAGAATATATACAGGGTGTTACGGTACAGAGTCAATGTGGAGGCTATATACAGGGGGTACCGGTACAGAGTCAAAGTGGAGGATATATACAGGGTATTACGGTACATAGTCAATGTGGAGACTATATACAGGGTGTTACGGTACAGAGTCAATGTGGGGGCTATATACAGGGGGTACCGGTACAGAGTCAATGTGGAGGCTTTATACAGGGGGTACTGGTACAGAGTCAATGTGGAGGCTATATACAGGGTATTACGGTACAGAGTCAATGTGGAGGATATATACAGGGTATTATGGTACAGAGTCAATGTGGAGGCTATATACAGGGTGTTACGGTACAGAGTCAATGTGGAGGCTATATACAGGGTATTACGGTACAGAGTCAATGTGGAGGCTACATACAGGGTATTACGGTACAGAGTCAATGTGGAGGCTATATACAAGGTATTGCGGTACAGAGTCAATGTGGAGGCTATATACAGGGTATTACGGTACAGAGTCAGTGTGGAGGCTATATACAGGGTATTACGGTACAGAGTCAATGTGGAGGCTATATACAGGGTATTACGGTACAGAGTCAATGTGGAGCCTGTATACAGGGTGTTACGGTACAGAGTCAATGGGGAGGCTATATACAGGGTATTACGGTAAAGAGTCAATGTGGAGGTTATATACAGGGTGTTACGGTACAGAGTCAGTGTGGAGGCAATATACAGGGTGTTACGGTACAGAGTAAATGTGGATGCTATATACAGGGTGTTACGGTACAGAGTCAAGGTGGAGGCTATATACAGGGTATTACGGTACAGAGTCAATGTGGAGGCTATATACAGGGTGTTACGGTACAGAGTCAATGTGGAGGCTATATACAGGGGGTACCGGTACAGAGTCAATGTGGAGGATATATACAGGGTATTACGGTACAGAGTCAATTTGGAGACTATATACAGGGTGTTACGGTACAGAGTCAATGTGGAGGCTATATACAGGGGGTACCGGTACAGAGTCAATGTGGAGGCTATATACAGGGGGTACCGGTACAGAGTCAATGTGGAGGCTATATACAGGGTATTACGGTACAGAGTCAATGTAGAAGCTATATACAGAGGTTACCGGTACCGAGTCAATGTGGAGGCTATATACAGGGGGTACCGGTACCGAGTCAATGTGGAGGCTATATACAGGGGGTACCGGTACAGAGTCAATGTGAAGGCTATATACAGGGGGTACCCGTACAGAGTCAATGTGGAGGCTATATACAGGGGGGTTCCGGTACCGAGTCAATGTGGAGGCTATATACAAGAGGTACCGGTACAGAGTCAGTGTGGAGGCTATATACAGGGGGTACCGGTACAGAGTCAATGTGGAGGCTATATACAGGGGGTACCGGTACAGAGTCAATGTGGGGGCTATATACAGGGTATTACGGTACAGAGTCAATGTGGAGGCTATATACAGGGTATTACGGTACAGAGTCAATGGGGAGGCTATATACAGGGTGTTACGGTACAGAGTCAATGTGGAGGCTATATACATGGTATTATGGTACAGAGTCAATGTGATGGCTATATACAGGGGGTACCGGTACAGAGTCAATGTGGAGACTATATACAGGGTGTTACGGTACAGAGTCAATGTGGAGGATATATACAGGGTGTTACGGTACAGAGTCAATGTGGAGGCTATATACAGGGTATTACGGTAACGAGTCAATGTGGAGGCTATATACAGGGGTACCGGTACAGAGTCAATGTGGAGGATATATACAGGGTATTACGGTACAGAGTCAATGTTGAGACTATATATAGGGTGTTACGGTACAGAGTCAATGTGGAGACTATATACAGGGGGTACCGGTACAGAGTCAATGTGGAGGATATGTACAAGGTATCACGGTAGAGAGTCAATGTGGAGACTATATACAGGGTGTTACGGTACAGAGTCAATGTGGAGACTATATACAGGGTGTTACGGTACAGAGTCAATGTGGAGGATATATACAGGGTGTTACGGTACAGAGTCAATGTGGAGGCTATATACAGGGTATTACGGTAACGAGTCAATGTGGAGGCTATATACAGGGGGTACCGGTACAGAGTCAATGTGGAGGATATATACAGGGTATTACGGTACAGAGTCAATGTTGAGACTATATACAGGGTGTTACGGTACAGAGTCAATGTGGAGACTATATACAGGGGGTACCGGTACAGAGTCAATGTGGAGGATATATACAGGGTATTACGGTACAGAGTCAATGTGGAGACTATATACAGGGTGTTACGTTACAGAGTCAATGTGGAGACTATATACAGGGTGTTACGGTACAGAGTCAATGTGGAGAATATATACAGGGTGTTACGGTACAGAGTCAATGTGGAGGCTATATACAGGGGGTACCGGTACAGAGTCAAAGTGGAGGATATATACAGGGTATTACGGTACAGAGTCAATGTGGAGGCTACATACAGGGTATTACGGTACAGAGTCAATGTGGAGGCTATATACAAGGTATTGCGGTACAGAGTCAATGTGGAGGCTATATACAGGGTATTCCGGTACAGAGTCAGTGTGGAGGCTATATACAGTGTATTACGGTACAGAGTCAATGTGGAGGCTATATACAGGGTATTACGGCACAGAGTCAATGTGGAGCCTGTATACAGGGTGTTACGGTACAGAGTCAATGGGGAGGCTATATACAGGGTATTACGGTACAGAGTCAATGTGGAGGCTATATACAGGGTGTTACGGTACAGAGTCAATGTGGAGGCTATATACAGGGTGTCACGGTACAGAGTAAATGTGGATGCTATATACAGGGTGTTACGGTACAGAGTCAATGTGGAGAATATATACAGGGTGTTACGGTACAGAGTCAATGTGGAGGCTATATACAGGGGGTACCGGTACAGAGTCAAAGTGGAGGATATATACAGGGTATTACGGTACAGAGTCAGTGTGGAGACTATATACAGGGTGTTACGGTACAGAGTCAATGTGGAGGCTATATACAGGGGGTACCGGTACAGAGTCAATGTGGAGGCTTTATACAGGGGGTACTGGTACAGAGTCAATGTGGAGGCTATATACAGGGTATTACGGTACAGAGTCAATGTGGAGGATATATACAGGGTATTATGGTACAGAGTCAATGTGGAGGCTATATACAGGGTGTTACGGTACAGAGTCAATGTGGAGGCTATATACAGGGTGTACCGGTACAGAGTCAATGTGAAGGCTATATACAGGGGGTACCGGTACAGAGTCAATGTGGAGGCTATATACAGGGTGTACCGGTACAGAGTCAATGTGAAGGCTATATACAGGGGGTACCGGTACAGAGTCAATGTGGAGGCTATATACAGGGTGTACCGGTACAGAGTCAATGTGGAGGCTATATACAGGGGGTACCGGTACAGAGTCAATGTGGAGGCTATATACAGTAGTTACCGGTACCGAGTCAATGTGGAGCCTATATACAGGGGGTACCGGTACAGAGTCAATGTGAAGGCTATATACAGGGGGTACCAGTACAGAGTCAATGTGGAGGCTATATACAGGGGGTACCAGTACAGAGTCAGTGTGTAGGCTATATAAAGGGGGTACCAGTACAGAGTCAGTGTGGACGCTATATACAGGGGGTACCGGTACAGAGTCAATGTGAAGGCTATATACAGGGGGTACCGGTACAGAGTCAGTGTGCAGGCTATATACAGGGGGTACCAGTACAGAGTCAATGTGGAGGCTATATACAGGGGGTACCAGTACAGAGTCAGTGTGGAGGCTATATACAGGGGGTACCAGTACAGAGTCAGTGTGGACGCTATATACAGGGGGTACCGGTACAGAGTCAATGTGAAGGCTATATACAGGGGGTACCGGTACAGAGTCAGTGTGCAGGGGTACAGGGTAGTAATGACACTGTGTGTGTTTGTCCCTGCTCTCTGCCCCCACTTCTCTAAACCTCCCTCTCTCTCTCTCTCTCTCTCTCTCCCTCTCTCTCTCTCTCTCTCTCCCTCTCTCTCTCTCTCTCTCTCTCTCTCCCTCTCTCTCTCTCTCCCTCTCTCTCTCTCTGATCTAAGCACCATGGATCAGCTGTGTTTCCATCCTGCAGTCCAGCTCTACATCACAGGTGGAGTGTAGGTGCATCCTGGGCCGAGCAGTTCTATTGGTCAGCACGGTCCAGAACGGCCTCGAGAGCTTAAACAGCGTGCCCATGGTTACTACGGTTACAATGGCGATTACGCCGGTAGTGTTCATCGGTCGTAAACAATCATTATTATTACGTCCTGGGAGTTCCCCCCCCCCCCCCCCCCCCCGTCCCCCCCTCTCGACCAGGAAACAACTCCAGGCCTCTGTAATAGCCTGATAAATCGTGATTAATACGTACCTGTAGATGATTTAAGGACACAAACAGAAACAAGACATTAGATGTTAATGGAGACAGGATGAGGACAACAGGTCCATAGAGGTAGATAGAAGGCCCAGGCTAAAACAGGCTTTGGGGGCACTAGAGCTGTCTATCCAAGTCTATGGGACAGTACGTCCATAGAGGTAGATAGAAGGCCCAGGCTAAATCAGGCTTTTGGGGCACTAGAGCTAACTATCCAAGTCTATGGGACAGTACGTCCATAGAGGTAGATAGAAGGCCCAGGCTAAAACAGGCTTTGTGGCACTAGAGCTGCCTATCTACGTTTATGGGACAGTAGGTCCATAGAGGTAGATAGAGGACCCATGCTAAAAACAGGCTTTGTGGCACTAGAGCTGTCTATCTACGTTTATGGGACAGTAGGTCCATAGAGGTAGATAGAGGGGCCCATGCTAAAACAAGTCTTTGAAACACTAGAGCTGTCTATTTAAGTCTATGGGACAATAGAGCTGAAGCTGACATACAGTAGGTGACTATGCTGTGATTACCTAGCCTCTATGCTAGCCTCTATGCTAGCCTCTATGCTAGACTCTATGCTAGCCTCTATTGCTAGCCTCTATGCTAGCCTCTATGCTAGCCTCTATGCTAGCCTCTATGCTAGCTTCACGCGCTCTGCGGAATTCTCGGACTCTCAGAAACATTCCGACGGGGAATCCGGAGGGGTACAAGATTGTAACTCCAGTTTCCCGCTTGTAGTTCCGACTCGGAAATTGTACATTTCCGATCGTTCCGTGAGGACGTGAAAGCAGCATAGAACATGCAGACATAGACTGGAATGTAAATGTAAACATCTAGGTGACACACAATCTACTAAAAAACCTATTTCTAGGGCCCTGCCTCTATCTCTATCTCTAAACTCCGGGCGTGTATATTGACAGACAACGTATATTCAACCCAGGGAATCGTTGTAGCTCAAGATAGTGTTAGCTCTCTGAGCTAAAGCCCCCTGTGTTGGAGGGCATCAGCTCTAGGGAGCTAACACGAGTTCTTAAAGGTCACCAAAAGTGAATATTCGCTCCAGCAAAATTCTCAATGGGACTGCAACATCATACATAAAAAAAGGCTTCATTTTTTTTTTTTTTACGTTTAACAAATCAATGTTATTATAACTATCAAACCATAACATGATCACATGCTGAGAGTTTAAACCGTAAAACATTACCTTGTTGTCAGACAGTCCCGTGACCTGGTCTACAAACTCTTCCTGGATCATGAAGGCAGCCAGATTGGCTGTGTAGGAAGCCAGGAAGATGACAGCGAAGAAGGCCCAGACCGACACTATGAACTTACTGGTGGTACCTTTAGGGTTCTGGACCGGAACTGAGTTGTTGAACACGAGACCCCACAGCAGCCACACTGCCTTACCCATAGTGAACGATGGGCCGTGGGGGTCTGGAGGGAGGGGGGGAGGGAGGGAGGGAGGGAGGGAGGGAGGGAGGAGGGAGGGAGGGAAGGAAGGAAGGAAGGAAGGAAGGAAGGAAGGAAGGAAGGAAGGAAGGAAGGAAGGAAGGAAGGAAGGAAGGAAGGAAGGAAGGAAGGAAGGAAGGAAGGAAGGAAGGAGAGGAGGAGGTAAGTTCAGACTTAACCATGTGTGTGTGTGTGTGTGTGTGTGTGTGTGTGTGTGTGTGTGTGTGTGTGTGTGTGTGTGTGTGTGTGTGTGTGTGTGTGTGTGTGTGTGTGTGTGTGTGTGTGTGTGTGTGTGTGTGTGTGTATGTGTGTGTGTGTGTGTGTGTGTACCTACCTCTACCCTGTGCCAGGTTCCTGTTAAAGCCCAGAGGGCTGATGTATTCAAACATGAACACAGCCATCGCTGTTACCAGCAACAGCATCACAAACATCATGATCCACACCGTCGCACTGAACGGCTCTGAAACACACAGAGAGACAGAGAGAAGAGACATGAATACACACACACAGAAACACACAGACACACACAGAGACACACAGACACACACAGAGACACACAGATCAGATTAGATACACACAGAGACACAGAGACACACACAGAGACACACAGACACACACAGAGACACACAGACACACACACACAGAGACACAGAGACACAGAGACACACAGACACACACAGAGACACACAGAGACACACAGAGACACACAGAGACACACAGAGACACAAAGAGACACACATCAGACTAGATACACAGGAACAACACAATCTGTCAGGTGGTGGAACAACACAATCTGTCAGGTAGTGGAACAACACAATCTGTCAGGTGGAACAACACAATCTGTCAGGTGGTGGAACAACACAATCTGTCAGGTAGTGGAACAACACAATCTGTCAGGTGGTGGAACAACACAATCTGTCAGGTGGAACAACACAATCTGTCAGGTGGAACAACACAATCTGTCAGGTGGTGGAACAACACAATCTGTCAGGTGGAACAACACAATCTGTCAGGTGGAACAACACAATCTGTCAGGTAGTGGAACAACACAATCTGTCAGGTGGAACAACACAATCTGTCAGGTAGTGGAACAACACAATCTGTCAGGTAGTGGAACAACACAATCTGTCAGGTAGTGGAACAACACAATCTGTCAAGTGGTGGAACAACACAATCTGTCAGGTGGAACAACACAATCTGTCAGGTGGAACAACACAATCTGTCAGGTAGTGGAACAACACAATCTGTCAGGTGGAACAACACAATCTGTCAGGTGGAACAACACAATCTGTCAAGTGGAACAACACAATCTGTCAGGTGGTGGAACAACACAACCTGTCAGGTGGAACAACACAATCTGTCAGGTGGAACAACACAATCTGTCAGGTAGTGGAACAACACAATATGTCAGGTAGTGGAACAACACAATCTGTCAGGTGGAACAACACAATCTGTCAGGTAGTGGAACAACACAATCTGTCAGGTGGAACAACACAATCTGTCAAGTGGAACAACACAATCTGTCAAGTGGAACAACACAATCTGTCAGGTGGTGGAACAACACAATCTGTCAGGTAGTGGAACAACACAATCTGTCAGGTGGAACAACACAATCTGTCAGGTAGTGGAACAACACAATCTGTCAGGTAGTGGAACAACACAATCTGTCAGGTAGTGGAACAACACAATCTGTCAGGTGGAACAACACAATCTGTCAGGTAGTGGAACAACACAATCTGTCAGGTAGTGGAACAACACAATCTGTCAAGTGGTGGAACAACACAATCTGTCAGGTAGTGGAACAACACAATCTGTCAGGTGGAACAACACAATCTGTCAGGTAGTGGAACAACACAATCTGTCAGGTGGAACAACACAATCTGTCAGGTGGAACAACACAATCTGTCAAGTGGAACAACACAATCTGTCAGGTGGTGGAACAACACAATCTGTCAGGTGGAACAACACAATCTGTCAGGTAGTGGAACAACAAAATCTGTCAGGTAGTGGAACAACACAATCTGTCAGGTAGTGGAACAACACAATCTGTCAGGTAGTGGAACAACACAATCTGTCAGGTAGTGGAACAACACAATCTGTCAGGTGGAACAACACAATCTGTCAGGTGGAACAACACAATCTGTCAGGTGGAACAACACAATCTGTCAGGTAGTGGAACAACACAATCTGTCAGGTGGAACAACACAATCTGTCAGGTAGTGGAACAACACAATTTGTCAGGTGGAACAACACAATCTGTCAGGTAGTGGAACAACACAATCTGTCAGGTGGAACAACACAATCTGTCAGGTAGTGGAACAACACAATCTGTCAGGTGGAACAACACAATCTGTCAAGTGGAACAACACAATCTGTCAAGTGGAACAACACAATCTGTCAGGTGGTGGAACAACACAATCTGTCAGGTAGTGGAACAACACAATCTGTCAGGTGGAACAACACAATCTGTCAGGTAGTGGAACAACACAATCTGTCAGGTAGTGGAACAACACAATCTGTCAGGTAGTGGAACAACACAATCTGTCAGGTGGAACAACACAATCTGTCAGGTAGTGGAACAACACAATCTGTCAGGTAGTGGAACAACACAATCTGTCAAGTGGTGGAACAACACAATCTGTCAGGTAGTGGAACAACACAATCTGTCAGGTGGAACAACACAATCTGTCAGGTAGTGGAACAACACAATCTGTCAGGTGGAACAACACAATCTGTCAAGTGGAACAACACAATCTGTCAGGTGGTGGAACAACACAATCTGTCAGGTGGAACAACACAATCTGTCAGGTGGAACAACACAATCTGTCAGGTAGTGGAACAACACAATCTGTCAGGTAGTGGAACAACACAATCTGTCAGGTGGAACAACACAATCTGTCAGGTAGTGGAACAACACAATCTGTCAGGTGGAACAACACAATCTGTCAAGTGGAACAACACAATCTGTCAAGTGGAACAACACAATCTGTCAGGTGGTGGAACAACACAATCTGTCTGGTAGTGGAACAACACAATCTGTCAGGTAGTGGAACAACACAATCTGTCAGGTGGAACAACACAATCTGTCAGGTGGAACAACACAATCTGTCAGGTAGTGGAACAACACAATCTGTCAGGTGGAACAACACAATCTGTCAGGTAGTGGAACAACACAATCTGTCAGGTGGTGGAACAACACAATCTGTCAGGTGGAACAACACAATCTGTCAGGTGGAACAACACAATCTGTCAGGTAGTGGAACAACACAATCTGTCAGGTGGAACAACACAATCTGTCAGGTAGTGGAACAACACAATCTGTCAGGTAGTGGAACAACACAATCTGTCAGGTAGTGGAACAACACAATCTGTCAAGTGGTGGAACAACACAATCTGTCAGGTGGAACAACACAATCTGTCAGGTGGAACAACACAATCTGTCAGGTAGTGGAACAACACAATCTGTCAGGTGGAACAACACAATCTGTCAGGTGGAACAACACAATCTGTCAAGTGGAACAACACAATCTGTCAGGTGGTGGAACAACACAATCTGTCAGGTGGAACAACACAATCTGTCAGGTGGAACAACACAATCTGTCAGGTAGTGGAACAACACAATCTGTCAGGTAGTGGAACAACACAATCTGTCAGGTGGAACAACACAATCTGTCAGGTAGTGGAACAACACAATCTGTCAGGTGGAACAACACAATCTGTCAAGTGGAACAACACAATCTGTCAAGTGGAACAACACAATCTGTCAGGTGGTGGAACAACACAATCTGTCAGGTAGTGGAACAACACAATCTGTCAGGTAGTGGAACAACACAATCTGTCAGGTAGTGGAACAACACAATCTGTCAGGTAGTGGAACAACACAATCTGTCAGGTAGTGGAACAACACAATCTGTCAGGTGGAACAACACAATCTGTCAGGTAGTGGAACAACACAATCTGTCAGGTAGTGGAACAACACAATCTGTCAAGTGGTGGAACAACACAATCTGTCAGGTAGTGGAACAACACAATCTGTCAGGTGGAACAACACAATCTGTCAGGTAGTGGAACAACACAATCTGTCAGGTGGAACAACACAATCTGTCAGGTGGAACAACACAATCTGTCAAGTGGAACAACACAATCTGTCAGGTGGTGGAACAACACAATCTGTCAGGTGGAACAACACAATCTGTCAGGTGGAACAACACAATCTGTCAGGTAGTGGAACAACACAATCTGTCAGGTAGTGGAACAACACAATCTGTCAGGTAGTGGAACAACACAATCTGTCAGGTAGTGGAACAACACAATCTGTCAGGTGGAACAACACAATCTGTCAGGTGGAACAACACAATCTGTCAGGTAGTGGAACAACACAATCTGTCAGGTAGTGGAACAACACAATCTGTCAGGTGGAACAACACAATCTGTCAGGTAGTGGAACAACACAATCTGTCAGGTAGTGGAACAACACAATCTGTCAGGTAGTGGAACAACACAATCTGTCAGGTAGTGGAACAACACAATCTGTCAGGTAGTGGAACAACACAATCTGTCAGGTGGAACAACACAATCTGTCAAGTGGAACAACACAATCTGTCAAGTGGAACAACACAATCTGTCAGGTGGTGGAACAACACAATCTGTCAGGTAGTGGAACAACACAATCTGTCAGGTGGAACAACACAATCTGTCAGGTAGTGGAACAACACAATCTGTCAGGTAGTGGAACAACACAATCTGTCAGGTGGAACAACACAATCTGTCAGGTAGTGGAACAACACAATCTGTCAGGTAGTGGAACAACACAATCTGTCAAGTGGTGGAACAACACAATCTGTCAGGTAGTGGAACAACACAATCTGTCAGGTGGAACAACACAATCTGTCAGGTAGTGGAACAACACAATCTGTCAGGTGGAACAACACAATCTGTCAAGTGGAACAACACAATCTGTCAGGTGGTGGAACAACACAATCTGTCAGGTAGTGGAACAACACAATCTGTCAGGTGGAACAACACAATCTGTCAGGTAGTGGAACAACACAATCTGTCAGGTAGTGGAACAACACAATCTGTCAAGTGGTGGAACAACACAATCTGTCAGGTAGTGGAACAACACAATCTGTCAGGTGGAACAACACAATCTGTCAGGTAGTGGAACAACACAATCTGTCAGGTGGAACAACACAATCTGTCAGGTGGAACAACACAATCTGTCAAGTGGAACAACACAATCTGTCAGGTGGTGGAACAACACAATCTGTCAGGTGGAACAACACAATCTGTCAGGTGGAACAACACAATCTGTCAGGTAGTGGAACAACACAATCTGTCAGGTAGTGGAACAACACAATCTGTCAGGTAGTGGAACAACACAATCTGTCAGGTAGTGGAACAACACAATCTGTCAGGTGGAACAACACAATCTGTCAGGTGGAACAACACAATCTGTCAGGTAGTGGAACAACACAATCTGTCAGGTAGTGGAACAACACAATCTGTCAGGTGGAACAACACAATCTGTCAGGTAGTGGAACAACACAATCTGTCAGGTGGAACAACACAATCTGTCAGGTAGTGGAACAACACAATCTGTCAGGTAGTGGAACAACACAATCTGTCAGGTAGTGGAACAACACAATCTGTCAGGTGGAACAACACAATCTGTCAAGTGGAACAACACAATCTGTCAAGTGGAACAACACAATCTGTCAGGTGGTGGAACAACACAATCTGTCAGGTAGTGGAACAACACAATCTGTCAGGTGGAACAACACAATCTGTCAGGTAGTGGAACAACACAATCTGTCAGGTAGTGGAACAACACAATCTGTCAGGTGGAACAACACAATCTGTCAGGTAGTGGAACAACACAATCTGTCAGGTAGTGGAACAACACAATCTGTCAAGTGGTGGAACAACACAATCTGTCAGGTAGTGGAACAACACAATCTGTCAGGTGGAACAACACAATCTGTCAGGTAGTGGAACAACACAATCTGTCAGGTGGAACAACACAATCTGTCAAGTGGAACAACACAATCTGTCAGGTGGTGGAACAACACAATCTGTCAGGTGGAACAACACAATCTGTCAGGTGGAACAACACAATCTGTCAGGTAGTGGAACAACACAATCTGTCAGGTAGTGGAACAACACAATCTGTCAGGTGGAACAACACAATCTGTCAAGTGGAACAACACAATCTGTCAAGTGGAACAACACAATCTGTCAGGTGGTGGAACAACACAATCTGTCAGGTAGTGGAACAACACAATCTGTCAGGTAGTGGAACAACACAATCTGTCAGGTGGAACAACACAATCTGTCAGGTGGAACAACACAATCTGTCAGGTGGTGGAACAACACAATCTGTCAGGTAGTGGAACAACACAATCTGTCAGGTGGTGGAACAACACAATCTGTCAGGTGGAACAACACAATCTGTCAGGTAGTGGAACAACACAATCTGTCAGGTGGAACAACACAATCTGTCAGGTAGTGGAACAACACAATCTGTCAGGTAGTGGAACAACACAATCTGTCAGGTGGAACAACACAATCTGTCAGGTGGAACAACACAATCTGTCAGGTAGTGGAACAACACAATCTGTCAGGTGGTGGAACAACACAATCTGTCAGGTAGTGGAACAACACAATCTGTCAGGTAGTGGAACAACACAATCTGTCAGGTAGTGGAACAACACAATCTGTCAGGTAGTGGAACAACACAATCTGTCAGGTAGTGGAACAACACAATCTGTCAGGTAGTGGAACAACACAATCTGTCAGGTGGTGGAACAACACAATCTGTCAGGTAGTGGAACAACACAATCTGTCAGGTAGTGGAACAACACAATCTGTCAGGTAGTGGAACAACACAATCTGTCAGGTAGTGGAACAACACAATCTGTCAGGTGGTGGAACAACACAATCTGTCAGGTAGTGGAACAACACAATCTGTCAGGTAGTGGAACAACACAATCTGTCAGGTAGTGGAACAACACAATCTGTCAGGTGGAACAACACAATCTGTCAGGTAGTGGAACAACACAATCTGTTAGGTGGAACAACACAATCTGTCAGGTAGTGGAACAACACAATCTGTCAGGTGGAACAACACAATCTGTCAAGTGGAACAACACAATCTGTCAAGTGGAACAACACAATCTGTCAGGTGGTGGAACAACACAATCTGTCAGGTAGTGGAACAACACAATCTGTCAGGTGGAACAACACAATCTGTCAGGTAGTGGAACAACACAATCTGTCAGGTAGTGGAACAACACAATCTGTCAGGTAGTGGAACAACACAATCTGTCAGGTGGAACAACACAATCTGTCAGGTAGTGGAACAACACAATCTGTCAGGTAGTGGAACAACACAATCTGTCAAGTGGTGGAACAACACAATCTGTCAGGTAGTGGAACAACACAATCTGTCAGGTGGAACAACACAATCTGTCAGGTAGTGGAACAACACAATCTGTCAGGTGGAACAACACAATCTGTCAAGTGGAACAACACAATCTGTCAGGTGGTGGAACAACACAATCTGTCAGGTGGAACAACACAATCTGTCAGGTGGAACAACACAATCTGTCAGGTAGTGGAACAACACAATCTGTCAGGTAGTGGAACAACACAATCTGTCAGGTGGAACAACACAATCTGTCAGGTAGTGGAACAACACAATCTGTCAGGTGGAACAACACAATCTGTCAAGTGGAACAACACAATCTGTCAAGTGGAACAACACAATCTGTCAGGTGGTGGAACAACACAATCTGTCAGGTAGTGGAACAACACAATCTGTCAGGTAGTGGAACAACACAATCTGTCAGGTGGAACAACACAATCTGTCAGGTGGAACAACACAATCTGTCAGGTAGTGGAACAACACAATCTGTCAGGTAGTGGAACAACACAATCTGTCAGGTGGAACAACACAATCTGTCAGGTGGTGGAACAACACAATCTGTCAGGTGGAACAACACAATCTGTCAGGTGGTGGAACAACACAATCTGTCAGGTGGAACAACACAATCTGTCAGGTAGTGGAACAACACAATCTGTCAGGTGGAACAACACAATCTGTCAGGTAGTGGAACAACACAATCTGTCAGGTAGTGGAACAACACAATCTGTCAGGTGGAACAACACAATCTGTCAGGTGGAACAACACAATCTGTCAGGTAGTGGAACAACACAATCTGTCAGGTGGTGGAACAACACAATCTGTCAGGTAGTGGAACAACACAATCTGTCAGGTAGTGGAACAACACAATCTGTCAGGTAGTGGAACAACACAATCTGTCAGGTAGTGGAACAACACAATCTGTCAGGTAGTGGAACAACACAATCTGTCAGGTAGTGGAACAACACAATCTGTCAGGTGGTGGAACAACACAATCTGTCAGGTAGTGGAACAACACAATCTGTCAGGTAGTGGAACAACACAATCTGTCAGGTAGTGGAACAACACAATCTGTCAGGTAGTGGAACAACACAATCTGTCAGGTAGTGGAACAACACAATCTGTCAGGTAGTGGAACAACACAATCGGTCAGGTAGTGGAACAACACAATCTGTCAGGTAGTGGAACAACACAATCTGTCAGGTAGTGGAACAACACAATCTGTCAGGTAGTGGAACAACACAATCTGTCAGGTAGTGGAACAACACAATCTGTCAGGTGGTGGAACAACACAATCTGTCAGGTAGTGGAACAACACAATCTGTCAGGTGGAACAACACAATCTGTCAGGTAGTGTAACAACACAATCTGTCAGGTGGAACAACACAATCTGTCAGGTAGTGGAACAACACAATCTGTCAGGTAGTGGAACAACACAATCTGTCAGGTAGTGGAACAACACAATCTGTCAGGTGGAACAACACAATCTGTCAGGTAGTGGAACAACACAATCTGTCAGGTAGTAGAACAACACAATCTGTCAGGTGGAACAACACAATCTGTCAGGTGGAACAACACAATCTGTCAGGTGGTGGAACAACACAATCTGTCAGGTGGTGGAACAACACAATCTGTCAGGTGGAACAACACAATCTGTCAAGTGGAACAACACAATCTGTCAGGTGGTGGAACAACACAATCTGTCAGGTGGAACAACACAATCTGTCAGGTGGCACAACACAATCTGTCAGGTAGTGGAACAACACAATCTGTCAGGTAGTGGAACAACACAATCTGTCAGGTGGAACAACACAATCTGTCAGGTAGTGGAACAACACAATCTGTCAGGTAGTGGAACAACACAATCTGTCAAGTGGTGGAACAACACAATCTGTCAGGTAGTGGAACAACACAATCTGTCAAGTGGTGGAACAACACAATCTGTCAGGTAGTGGAACAACACAATCTGTCAGGTGGAACAACACAATCTGTCAAGTGGAACAACACAATCTGTCAAGTGGAACAACACAATCTGTCAGGTGGTGGAACAACACAATCTGTCAGGTAGTGGAACAACACAATCTGTCAGGTAGTGGAACAACACAATCTGTCAGGTGGAACAACACAATCTGTCAAGTGGAACAACACAATCTGTCAGGTGGAACAACACAATCTGTCAAGTGGAACAACACAATCTGTCAGGTGGTGGAACAACACAATCTGTCAGGTGGAACAACACAATCTGTCAAGTGGTGGAACAACACAATCTGTCAGGTGGAACAACACAATCTGTCAGGTGGAACAACACAATCTGTCAGGTAGTGGAACAACACAATCTGTCAGGTGGAACAACACAATCTGTCAGGTGGAACAACACAATCTGTCAGGTGGAACAACACAATCTGTCAGGTGGAACAACACAATCTGTCAAGTGGAACAACACAATCTGTCAGGTGGTGGAACAACACAATCTGTCAGGTGGAACAACACAATCTGTCAGGTGGAACAACACAATCTGTCAGGTAGTGGAACAACACAATCTGTCAGGTAGTGGAACAACACAATCTGTCAGGTGGAACAACACAATCTGTCAGGTAGTGGAACAACACAATCTGTCAGGTAGTGGAACAACACAATCTGTCAGGTGGAACAACACAATCTGTCAGGTGGAACAACACAATCTGTCAGGTAGTGGAACAACACAATCTGTCAGGTTGTGGAACAACACAATCTGTCAGGTAGTGGAACAACACAATCTGTCAGGTAGTGGAACAACACAATCTGTCAGGTAGTGGAACAACACAATCTGTCAGATAGTGGAACAACACAATCTCTCAGGTAGTGGAACAACACAATCTGTCAGGTAGTGGAACAACACAATCTGTCAGGTAGTGGAACAACACAATCTGTCAGGTGGAACAACACAATCTGTCAAGTGGAACAACACAATCTGTCAGGTGGTGGAACAACACAATCTGTCAGGTGGAACAACACAATCTGTCAGGTGGAACAACACAATCTGTCAGGTAGTGGAACAACACAATCTGTCAGGTAGTGGAACAACACAATCTGTCAGGTGGAACAACACAATCTGTCAGGTAGTGGAACAACACAATCTGTCAGGTGGAACAACACAATCTGTCAGGTAGTGGAACAACACAATCTGTCAGGTAGTGGAACAACACAATCTGTCAGGTAGTGGAACAACACAATCTGTCAGGTAGTGGAACAACACAATCTGTCAGGTAGTGGAACAACACAATCTCTCAGGTAGTGGAACAACACAATCTGTCAGGTAGTGGAACAACACAATCTGTCAGGTGGTGGAACAACACAATCTGTCAGGTAGTGGAACAACACAATCTGTCAGGTAGTGGAACAACACAATCTGTCAGGTAGTGGAACAACACAATCTGTCAGGTAGTGGAACAACACAATCTGTCAGGTAGTGGAACAACACAATCTGTCAGGTAGTGGAACAACACAATCTGTCAGGTAGTGGAACAACACAATCTGTCAGGTAGTGGAACAACACAATCGGTCAGGTAGTGGAACAACACAATCTGTCAGGTAGTGGAACAACACAATCGGTCAGGTAGTGGAACAACACAATCTGTCAGGTAGTGGAACAACACAATCTGTCAGGTGGTGGAACAACACAATCTGTCAGGTAGTGGAACAACACAATCTGTCAGGTGGAACAACACAATCTGTCAGGTAGTGTAACAACACAATATGTCAGGTGGAACAACACAATCTGTCAGGTAGTGGAACAACACAATCTGTCAGGTAGTGGAACAACACAATCTGTCAGGTAGTGGAACAACACAATCTGTCAGGTGGAACAACACAATCTGTCAGGTAGTGGAACAACACAATCTGTCAGGTAGTAGAACAACACAATCTGTCAGGTGGAACAACACAATCTGTCAGGTAGTGGAACAACACAATCTGTCAGGTGGAACAACACAATCTGTCAGGTGGTGGAACAACACAATCTGTCAGGTGGTGGAACAACACAATCTGTCAGGTGGAACAACACAATCTGTCAAGTGGAACAACACAATCTGTCAGGTGGTGGAACAACACAATCTGTCAGGTGGAACAACACAATCTGTCAGGTGGAACAACACAATCTGTCAGGTAGTGGAACAACACAATCTGTCAGGTAGTGGAACAACACAATCTGTCAGGTGGAACAACACAATCTGTCAGGTAGTGGAACAACACAATCTGTCAGGTAGTGGAACAACACAATCTGTCAAGTGGTGGAACAACACAATCTGTCAGGTGGAACAACACAATCTGTCAGGTGGAACAACACAATCTGTCAGGTAGTGGAACAACACAATCTGTCAGGTGGAACAACACAATCTGTCAAGTGGAACAACACAATCTGTCAAGTGGAACAACACAATCTGTCAGGTAGTAGAACAACACAATCTGTCAGGTGGAACAACACAATCTGTCAGGTAGTGGAACAACACAATCTGTCAGGTGGAACAACACAATCTGTCAGGTGGTGGAACAACACAATCTGTCAGGTGGTGGAACAACACAATCTGTCAGGTGGAACAACACAATCTGTCAAGTGGAACAACACAATCTGTCAGGTGGTGGAACAACACAATCTGTCAGGTGGAACAACACAATCTGTCAGGTGGAACAACACAATCTGTCAGGTAGTGGAACAACACAATCTGTCAGGTGGAACAACACAATCTGTCAGGTAGTGGAAAAACACAATCTGTCAGGTAGTGGAACAACACAATCTGTCAAGTGGTGGAACAACACAATCTGTCAGGTGGAACAACACAATCTGTCAGGTAGTGGAACAACACAATCTGTCAGGTAGTGGAACAACACAATCTGTCAGGTGGAACAACACAATCTGTCAAGTGGAACAACACAATCTTTCAAGTGGAACAACACAATCTGTCAGGTGGTGGAACAACACAATCTGTCAGGTAGTGGAACAACACAATCTGTCAGGTAGTGGAACAACACAATCTGTCAGGTGGAACAACACAATCTGTCAAGTGGAACAACACAATCTGTCAGGTGGTGGAACAACACAATCTGTCAGGTGGAACAACACAATCTGTCAGGTAGTGGAACAACACAATCTGTCAGGTAGTGGAACAACACAATCTGTCAAGTGGTGGAACAACACAATCTGTCAGGTGGAACAACACAATCTGTCAGGTGGAACAACACAATCTGTCAGGTAGTGGAACAACACAATCTGTCAGGTGGAACAACACAATCTGTCAGGTGGAACAACACAATCTGTCAAGTGGAACAACACAATCTGTCAGGTGGTGGAACAACACAATCTGTCAGGTGGAACAACACAATCTGTCAGGTGGAACAACACAATCTGTCAGGTAGTGGAACAACACAATCTGTCAGGTAGTGGAACAACACAATCTGTCAGGTGGAACAACACAATCTGTCAGGTAGTGGAACAACACAATCTGTCAGGTGGAACAACACAATCTGTCAGGTAGTGGAACAACACAATCTGTCAGGTAGTGGAACAACACAATCTGTCAGGTGGAACAACACAATCTGTCAGGTGGAACAACACAATCTGTCAGGTAGTGGAACAACACAATCTGTCAGGTGGTGGAACAACACAATCTGTCAGGTAGTGGAACAACACAATCTGTCAGGTAGTGGAACAACACAATCTGTCAGGTAGTGGAACAACACAATCTGTCAGGTAGTGGAACAACACAATCTGTCAGGTAGTGGAACAACACAATCTGTCAGGTGGTGGAACAACACAATCTGTCAGGTAGTGGAACAACACAATCTGTCAGGTAGTGGAACAACACAATCTGTCAGGTAGTGGAACAACACAATCTGTCAGGTAGTGGAACAACACAATCTGTCAGGTAGTGGAACAACACAATCTGTCAGGTAGTGGAACAACACAATCTGTCAGGTAGTGGAACAACACAATCTGTCAGGTAGTGGAACAACACAATCGGTCAGGTAGTGGAACAACACAATCTGTCAGGTAGTGGAACAACACAATCGGTCAGGTAGTGGAACAACACAATCTGTCAGGTAGTGGAACAACACAATCTGTCAGGTAGTGGAACAACACAATCTGTCAGGTGGTGGAACAACACAATCTGTCAGGTAGTGGAACAACACAATCTGTCAGGTGGAACAACACAATCTGTCAGGTAGTGTAACAACACAATCTGTCAGGTGGAACAACACAATCTGTCAGGTAGTGGAACAACACAATCTGTCAGGTAGTGGAACAACACAATCTGTCAGGTAGTGGAACAACACAATCTGTCAGGTGGAACAACACAATCTGTCAGGTAGTGGAACAACACAATCTGTCAGGTAGTAGAACAACACAATCTGTCAGGTAGTGGAACAACACAATCTGTCAGGTAGTGGAACAACACAATCTGTCAGGTGGTGGAACAACACAATCTGTCAGGTGGTGGAACAACACAATCTGTCAGGTGGAACAACACAATCTGTCAAGTGGAACAACACAATCTGTCAGGTGGTGGAACAACACAATCTGTCAGGTGGAACAACACAATCTGTCAGGTGGAACAACACAATCTGTCAGGTAGTGGAACAACACAATCTGTCAGGTAGTGGAACAACACAATCTGTCAGGTAGTGGAACAACACAATCTGTCAGGTAGTGGAACAACACAATCTGTCAGGTAGTGGAACAACACAATCTGTCAAGTGGTGGAACAACACAATCTGTCAGGTGGAACAACACAATCTGTCAGGTGGAACAACACAATCTGTCAGGTAGTGGAACAACACAATCTGTCAGGTGGAACAACACAATCTGTCAAGTGGAACAACACAATCTGTCAAGTGGAACAACACAATCTGTCAGGTGGTGGAACAACACAATCTGTCAGGTAGTGGAACAACACAATCTGTCAGGTAGTGGAACAACACAATCTGTCAGGTGGAACAACACAATCTGTCAAGTGGAACAACACAATCTGTCAGGTGGTGGAACAACACAATCTGTCAGGTGGAACAACACAATCTGTCAGGTAGTGGAACAACACAATCTGTCAGGTAGTGGAACAACACAATCTGTCAAGTGGTGGAACAACACAATCTGTCAGGTGGAACAACACAATCTGTCAGGTGGAACAACACAATCTGTCAGGTAGTGGAACAACACAATCTGTCAGGTGGAACAACACAATCTGTCAGGTGGAACAACACAATCTGTCAAGTGGAACAACACAATCTGTCAGGTGGTGGAACAACACAATCTGTCAGGTGGAACAACACAATCTGTCAGGTGGAACAACACAATCTGTCAGGTAGTGGAACAACACAATCTGTCAGGTAGTGGAACAACACAATCTGTCAGGTGGAACAACACAATCTGTCAGGTAGTGGAACAACAAAATCTGTCAGGTGGAACAACACAATCTGTCAAGTGGAACAACACAATCTGTCAAGTGGAACAACACAATCTGTCAGGTGGTGGAACAACACAATCTGTCAAGTGGTGGAACAACACAATCTGTCAGGTGGAACAACACAATCTGTCAGGTGGAACAACACAATCTGTCAGGTAGTGGAACAACACAATCTGTCAGGTGGAACAACACAATCTGTCAGGTGGAACAACACAATCTGTCAAGTGGAACAACACAATCTGTCAGGTGGTGGAACAACACAATCTGTCAGGTGGAACAACACAATCTGTCAGGTAGTGGAACAACACAATCTGTCAGGTAGTGGAACAACACAATCTGTCAAGTGGTGGAACAACACAATCTGTCAGGTGGAACAACACAATCTGTCAGGTGGAACAACACAATCTGTCAGGTAGTGGAACAACACAATCTGTCAGGTGGAACAACACAATCTGTCAGGTGGAACAACACAATCTGTCAAGTGGAACAACACAATCTGTCAGGTGGTGGAACAACACAATCTGTCAGGTGGAACAACACAATCTGTCAGGTAGTGGAACAACACAATCTGTCAGGTAGTGGAACAACACAATCTGTCAGGTGGAACAACACAATCTGTCAGGTAGTGGAACAACACAATCTGTCAGGTGGAACAACACAATCTGTCAAGTGGAACAACACAATCTGTCAAGTGGAACAACACAATCTGTCAGGTGGTGGAACAACACAATCTGTCAGGTAGTGGAACAACACAATCTGTCAGGTAGTGGAACAACACAATCTGTCAGGTGGAACAACACAATCTGTCAAGTGGAACAACACAATCTGTCAGGTGGTGGAACAACACAATCTGTCAGGTGGAACAACACAATCTGTCAGGTGGAACAACACAATCTGTCAGGTAGTGGAACAACACAATCTGTCAGGTAGTGGAACAACACAATCTGTCAGGTGGTGGAACAACACAATCTGTCAGGTAGTGGAACAACACAATCTGTCAGGTAGTGGAACAACACAATCTGTCAGGTAGTGGAACAACACAATCTGTCAGGTGGAACAACACAATCTGTCAGGTAGTGGAACAACACAATCTGTCAGGTAGTGGAGCAACACAATCTGTCAGGTGGTGGAACAACACAATCTGTCAGGTAGTGGAACAACACAATCTGTCAGGTAGTGGAACAACACAATCTGTCAGGTAGTGGAACAACACAATCTGTCAGGTAGTGGAACAACACAATCTGTCAGGTAGTGGAACAACACAATCTGTCAGGTAGTGGAACAACACAATCTGTCAGGTAGTGGAACAACACAATCGGTCAGGTGGTGGAACAACACAATCTGTCAGGTAGTGGAACAACACAATCTGTCAGGTAGTGGAACAACACAATCTGTCAGGTAGTGGAACAACACAATCTGTCAGGTAGTAGAACAACACAATCTGTCAGGTGGAACAACACAATCTGTCAGGTAGTGGAACAACACAATCTGTCAGGTGGAACAACACAATCTGTCAGGTGGTGGAACAACACAATCTGTCAGGTGGTGGAACAACACAATCTGTCAGGTAGTGGAACAACACAATCTGTCAGGTAGTGAGACAACACAATCTGTCAGGTGGTGGAACAACACAATCTGTCAGGTGGAACAACACAATCTGTCAGGTAGTGGAACAACACAATCTGTCAGGTAGTGGAACAACACAATCTGTCAGGTAGTGGAACAACACAATCTGTCAGGTAGTGGAACAACACAATCTGTCAGGTAGTGGAACAACACAATCTGTCAGGTGGAACAACACAATCTGCCAGGTAGTGTAACAACACAATCTGTCAGGTAGTGGAACAACACAATCTGTCAGGTAGTGGAACAACACAATCTGTCAGGAGGTGGAACAACACAATCTGTCAGGTGGAACAACACAATCTGTCAGGTGGAACAACACAATCTGTCAGGTAGTGTAACAACACAATCTGTCAGGTAGTGGAACAACACAATCTGTCAGGTAGTGGAACAACACAATCTGTCAGGTAGTGGAACAACACAATCTGTCAGGTAGTGGAACAACACAATCTGTAAGGTGGAACAACACAATCTGTCAGGTAGTGGAACAACACAATCTGTCAGGTGGAACAACACAATCTGTCAGGTAGTGGAACAACACAATCTGTCAGGTGCAACAACACAATCTGTCAGGTAGTGTAACAACACAATCTGTCAGGTGGAACAACACAATCTGTCAGGTAGTGGAACAACACAATCTGTCAGGTAGTGGAACAACACAATCTGTCAGGTAGTGGAACAACACAATCTGTCAGGTGGAACAACACAATCTGTCAGGTAGTGGAACAACACAATCTGTCAGGTAGTGGAACAACACAATCTGTCAGGTAGTGGATCAACACAATCTGTCAGGTAGTGGAACAACACAATCTGTCAGGTGGAACAACACAATCTGTCAGGTGGTGGAACAACACAATCTGTCAGGTGGTGGAACAACACAATCTGTCAGGTAGTGGAACAACACAATCTGTCAGGTGGAACAACACAATCTGTCAGGTAGTGGAACATTACAATCTGTCAGGTAGTGAGACAACACAATCTGTCAGGTGGTGGAACAACACAATCTGTCAGGTGGAACAACACAATCTGTCAGGTAGTGGAACAACACAATCTGTCAGGTAGTGGAACAACACAATCTGTCAGGTAGTGGAACAACACAATCTGTCAGGTAGTGGAACAACACAATCTGTCAGGTAGTGGAACAACACAATCTGTCAGGTAGTAGAACAACACAATCTGTCAGGTGGAACAACACAATCTGTCAGGTAGTGGAACAACACAATCTGTCAGGTGGAACAACACAATCTGTCAGGTGGTGGAACAACACAATCTGTCAGGTGGTGGAACAACACAATCTGTCAGGTAGTGGAACAACACAATCTGTCAGGTAGTGAGACAACACAATCTGTCAGGTGGTGGAACAACACAATCTGTCAGGTGGAACAACACAATCTGTCAGGTAGTGGAACAACACAATCTGTCAGGTAGTGGAACAACACAATCTGTCAGGTAGTGGAACAACACAATCTGTCAGGTAGTGGAACAACACAATCTGTCAGGTAGTGGAACAACACAATCTGTCAGGTGGAACAACACAATCTGCCAGGTAGTGTAACAACACAATCTGTCAGGTAGTGGAACAACACAATCTGTCAGGTAGTGGAACAACACAATCTGTCAGGTGGTGGAACAACACAATCTGTCAGGTGGAACAACACAATCTGTCAGGTGGAACAACACAATCTGTCAGGTAGTGTAACAACACAATCTGTCAGGTAGTGGAACAACACAATCTGTCAGGTAGTGGAACAACACAATCTGTCAGGTAGTGGAACAACACAATCTGTCAGGTAGTGGAACAACACAATCTGTCAGGTGGAACAACACAATCTGTCAGGTAGTGGAACAACACAATCTGTCAGGTGGAACAACACAATCTGTCAGGTAGTGGAACAACACAATCTGTCAGGTGCAACAACACAATCTGTCAGGTAGTGTAACAACACAATCTGTCAGGTGGAACAACACAATCTGTCAGGTAGTGGAACAACACAATCTGTCAGGTAGTGGAACAACACAATCTGTCAGGTAGTGGAACAACACAATCTGTCAGGTGGAACAACACAATCTGTCAGGTAGTGGAACAACACAATCTGTCAGGTAGTGGAACAACACAATCTGTCAGGTGGAACAACACAATCTGTCAGGTAGTGGAACAACACAATCTGTCAGGTAGTGGAACAACACAATCTGTCAGGTGGTGGAACAACACAATCTGTCAGGTGGTGGAACAACACAATCTGTCAGGTAGTGGAACAACACAATCTGTCAGGTGGAACAACACAATCTGTCAGGTAGTGGAACAACACAATCTGTCAGGTAGTGAGACAACACAATCTGTCAGGTGGTGGAACAACACAATCTGTCAGGTGGAACAACACAATCTGTCAGGTAGTGGAACAACACAATCTGTCAGGTAGTGGAACAACACAATCTGTCAGGTAGTGGAACAACACAATCTGTCAGGTAGTGGAACAACACAATCTGTCAGGTGGAACAACACAATCTGTCAGGTGGTGGAACAACACAATCTGTCAGGTAGTGGAACAACACAATCTGTCAGGTGGAACAACACAATCTGTCAGGTAGTGTAACAACACAATCTGTCAGGTAGTGGAACAACACAATCTGTCAGGTAGTGGAACAACACAATCTGTCAGGTGGTGGAACAACACAATCTGTCAGGTAGTGGAACAACACAATCTGTCAGGTAGTGGAACAACACAATCTGTCAGGTAGTGTAACAACACAATCTGTCAGGTAGTGGAACAACACAATCGGTCAGGTAGTGGAACAACACAATCTGTCAGGTAGTGGAACAACACAATCTGTCAGGTAGTGGAACAACACAATCTGTCAGGTGGAACAACACAATCTGTCAGGTAGTGGAACAACACAATCTGTCAGGTGGAACAACACAATCTGTCAGGTAGTGGAACAACACAATCTGTCAGGTAGTGGTACAACACAATCTGTCAGGTAGTGGAACAACACAATCTGTCAGGTAGTGGAACAACACAATCTGTCAGGTGGAACAACACAATCTGTCAGGTAGTGGAACAACACAATCTGTCAGGTGGAACAACACAATCTGTCAGGTAGTGGAACAACACAATCTGTCAGGTGGAACAACACAATCTGTCAAGTAGTGGAACAACACAATCTGTCAGGTAGTGGAACAACACAATCTGTCAGGTAGTGGAACAACACAATCTGTCAGGTAGTGGAACAACACAATCTGTCAGGTAGTGGAACAACACAATCTGTCAGGTGGTGGAACAACACAATCTGTCAGGTGGTGGAACAACACAATCTGTCAGGTGGTGGAACAACACAATCTGTCAGGTAGTGGAACAACACAATCTGTCAGGTGGTGGAACAACACAATCTGTCAGGCAGTGGAACAACACAATCTGTCAGGTGGAACAACACAATCTGTCAGGTAGTGGAACAACACAATCTGGCAGGTAGTGGAACAACACATTCTGTCAGGTGGTGGAACAACACAATCTGTCAGGTGGAACAACACAATCTGTCAGGTGGTGGAACAACACAATCTGTCAGGTAGTGGAACAACACAATCTGTCAGGTGGAACAACACAATCTGTCAGGTAGTGGAACAACACAATCTGTCAGGTAGTGGAACAACACAATCTGTCAGGTGGAACAACACAATCTGTCAGGTGGAACAACACAATCTGTCAGGTAGTGGAACAACACAATCTGTCAGGTGGAACAACACAATCTGTCAGGTAGTGGAACAACACAATCTGTCAGGTGGTGGAACAACACAATCTGTCAGGTAGTGGAACAACACAATCTGTCAGGTGGAACAACACAATCTGTCAGGTAGTGGAACAACACAATCTGTCAGGTAGTGGAACAACACAATCTGTCAGGTAGTGGAACAACACAATCTGTCAGGTGGTGGAACAACACCATCTGGCAGGTGGAACAACACAATCTGTCAGGTGGTGGAACAACACAATCTGTCAGGTGGTGGAACAACACAATCTGTCAGGTGGAACAACACAATCTGTCAGGTGGAACAACACAATCTGTCAGGTAGTGGAACAACACAATCTGTCAGGTAGTGGAACAACACAATCTGTCAGGTGGAACAACACAATCTGTCAGGTGGTGGAACAACACAATCTGTCAGGTAGTGGAACAACACAATCTGTCAGGTAGTGGAACAACACAATCTGTCAGGTAGTGGAACAACACAATCTGTCAGGTAGTGGAACAACACAATCTGTCAGGTAGTGGAACAACACAATCTGTCAAGTAGTGGAACAACACAATCTGTCAGGTAGTGGAACAACACAATCTGTCAGGTAGTGGAACAACACAATCTGTCAGGTGGTGGAACAACACAATCTGTCAGGTGGTGGAACAACACAATCTGTCAGGTGGTGGAACAACACAATCTGTCAGGTAGTGGAACAACACAATCTGTCAGGTAGTGGAACAACACAATCTGTCAGGTAGTGGAACAACACAATCTGTCAAGTAGTGGAACAACACAATCTGTCAGGTAGTGGAACAACACAATCTGTCAGGTAGTGGAACAACACAATCTGTCAGGTGGTGGAACAACACAATCTGTCAGGTGGTGGAACAACACAATCTGTCAGGTGGTGGAACAACACAATCTGTCAGGTAGTGGAACAACACAATCTGTCAGGTAGTGGAACAACACAATCTGTCAGGTAGTGGAACAACACAATCTGTCAGGTAGTGGAACAACACAATCTGTCAGGTAGTGGAACAACACAATCTGTCAGGTAGTGGAACAACACAATCTGTCAGGTGGAACAACACAATCTGTCAGGTGGAACAACACAATCTGTCAGGTGGTGGAACAACACAATCTGTCAGGTAGTGGAACAACACAATCTGTCAGGTAGTGGAACAACACAATCTGTCAGGTGGAACAACACAATCTGTCAGGTAGTGGAACAACACAATCTGTCAGGTGGTGGAACAACACAATCTGTCAGGTAGTGGAACAACACAATCTGTCAGGTAGTGGAACAACACAATCTGTCAGGTAGTGGAACAACACAATCTGTCAGGTAGTGGAACAACACAATCTGTCAGGTAGTGGAACAACACAATCTGTCAGGTGGAACAACACAATCTGTCAGGTGGAACAACACAATCTGTCAGGTGGTGGAACAACACAATCTGTCAGGTAGTGGAACAACACAATCTGTCAGGTAGTGGAACAACACAATCTGTCAGGTAGTGGAACAACACAATCTGTCAGGTGGAACAACACAATCTGTCAGGTGGAACAACACAATCTGTCAGGTGGTGGAACAACACAATCTGTCAGGTAGTGGAACAACACAATCTGTCAGGTAGTGGAACAACACAATCTGTCAGGTGGAACAACACAATCTGTCAGGTGGAACAACACAATCTGTCAGGTGGTGGAACAACACAATCTGTCAGGTAGTGGAACAACACAATCTGTCAGGTAGTGGAACAACACAATCTGTCAGGTGGAACAACACAATCTGTCAGGTAGTGGAACAACACAATCTGTCAGGTAGTGGAACAACACAATCTGTCAGGTGGAACAACACAATCTGTCAGGTGGAACAACACAATCTGTCAGGTGGTGGAACAACACAATCTGTCAGGTAGTGGAACAACACAATCTGTCAGGTAGTGGAACAACACAATCTGTCAGGTGGAACAACACAATCTGTCAGGTAGTGGAACAACACAATCTGTCAGGTAGTGGAACAACACAATCTGTCAGGTGGTGGAACAACACAATCTGTCAGATAGTGGAACAACGCAATCTGTCAGGTAGTGGAACAACACAATCTGTCAGGTGGAACAACACAATCTGTCAGGTAGTGGAACAACACAATCTGTCAGGTAGTGGAACAACACAATCTGTCAGGTAGTGGAACAACACAATCTGTCAGGTAGTGGAACAACACAATCTGTCAGGTGGAACAACACAATCTGTCAGGTGGTGGAACAACACAATCTATCAGGTAGTGGAACAACACAATCTGTCAGGTAGTGGAACAACACAATCTGTCAGGTAGTGGAACAACACAATCTGTCAGGTAGTGGAACAACACAATCTGTCAGGTGGAACAACACAATCTGTCAGGTGGTGGAACAACACAATCTGTCAGGTAGTGGAACAACACAATCTGTCAGGTAGTGGAACAACACAATCTGTCAGGTAGTGGAACAACACAATCTGTCAGGTGGAACAACACAATCTGTCAGGTGGAACAACACAATCTGTCAGGTAGTGGAACAACACAATCTGTAAGGTGGAACAACACAATCTGTCAGGTGGAACAACACAATCTGTCAAGTAGTGGAACAACACAATCTGTCAGGTAGTGGAACAACACAATCTGTCAGGTGGTGGAACAACACAATCTGTCAGGTGGTGGAACAACACAATCTGTCAGGTAGTGGAACAACACAATCTGTCAGGTGGAACAACACAATCTGTCAGGTGGTGGAACAACACAATCTGTCAGGTAGTGGAACAACACAATCTGTCAGGTAGTGGAACAACACAATCTGTCAGGTAGTGGAACAACACAATCTGTCAGGTGGTGGAACAACACAATCTGTCAGGTAGTGGAACAACACAATCTGTCAGGTAGTGGAACAACACAATCTGTCAGGTGGTGGAACAACACAATCTGTCAGGTAGTGGAACAACACAATCTGTCAGGTGGAACAACACAATCTGTCAGGTAGTGGAACAACACAATCTGTCAGGTAGTGGAACAACACAATCTGTCAGGTAGTGGAACAACACAATCTGTCAGGTGGTGGAACAACACCATCTGTCAGGTGGAACAACACAATCTGTCAGGTGGTGGAACAACACAATCTGTCAGGTGGTGGAACAACACAATCTGTCAGGTGGAACAACACAATCTGTCAGGTAGTGGAACAACACAATCTGTCAGGTAGTGGAACAACACAATCTGTCAGGTAGTGGAACAACACAATCTGTCAGGTGGAACAACACAATCTGTCAGGTGGTGGAACAACACAATCTGTCAGGTAGTGGAACAACACAATCTGTCAGGTAGTGGAACAACACAATCTGTCAGGTAGTGGAACAACACAATCTGTCAGGTAGTGGAACAACACAATCTGTCAGGTAGTGGAACAACACAATCTGTCAAGTAGTGGAACAACACAATCTGTCAGGTAGTGGAACAACACAATCTGTCAGGTAGTGGAACAACACAATCTGTCAGGTGGTGGAACAACACAATCTGTCAGGTGGTGGAACAACACAATCTGTCAGGTGGTGGAACAACACAATCTGTCAGGTAGTGGAACAACACAATCTGTCAGGTAGTGGAACAACACAATCTGTCAGGTAGTGGAACAACACAATCTGTCAGGTAGTGGAACAACACAATCTGTCAGGTAGTGGAACAACACAATCTGTCAGGTAGTGGAACAACACAATCTGTCAGGTGGAACAACACAATCTGTCAGGTGGAACAACACAATCTGTCAGGTGGTGGAACAACACAATCTGTCAGGTAGTGGAACAACACAATCTGTCAGGTAGTGGAACAACACAATCTGTCAGGTGGAACAACACAATCTGTCAGGTAGTGGAACAACACAATCTGTCAGGTAGTGGAACAACACAATCTGTCAGGTGGAACAACACAATCTGTCAGGTGGAACAACACAATCTGTCAGGTGGTGGAACAACACAATCTGTCAGGTAGTGGAACAACACAATCTGTCAGGTAGTGGAACAACACAATCTGTCAGGTGGAACAACACAATCTGTCAGGTAGTGGAACAACACAATCTGTCAGGTAGTGGAACAACACAATCTGTCAGGTGGTGGAACAACACAATCTGTCAGGTAGTGGAACAACGCAATCTGTCAGGTAGTGGAACAACACAATCTGTCAGGTGGAACAACACAATCTGTCAGGTAGTGGAACAACACAATCTGTCAGGTAGTGGAACAACACAATCTGTCAGGTAGTGGAACAACACAATCTGTCAGGTAGTGGAACAACACAATCTGTCAGGTGGAACAACACAATCTGTCAGGTGGTGGAACAACACAATCTGTCAGGTAGTGGAACAACACAATCTGTCAGGTAGTGGAACAACACAATCTGTCAGGTAGTGGAACAACACAATCTGTCAGGTAGTGGAACAACACAATCTGTCAGGTGGAACAACACAATCTGTCAGGTGGTGGAACAACACAATCTGTCAGGTAGTGGAACAACACAATCTGTCAGGTAGTGGAACAACACAATCTGTCAGGTAGTGGAACAACACAATCTGTCAGGTGGAACAACACAATCTGTCAGGTGGAACAACACAATCTGTCAGGTAGTGGAACAACACAATCTGTCAGGTGGAACAACACAATCTGTCAGGTGGAACAACACAATCTGTCAAGTAGTGGAACAACACAATCTGTCAGGTAGTGGAACAACACAATCTGTCAGGTGGTGGAACAACACAATCTGTCAGGTGGTGGAACAACACAATCTGTCAGGTAGTGGAACAACACAATCTGTCAGGTGGAACAACACAATCTGTCAGGTGGTGGAACAACACAATCTGTCAGGTAGTGGAACAACACAATCTGTCAGGTAGTGGAACAACACAATCTGTCAGGTAGTGGAACAACACAATCTGTCAGGTGGTGGAACAACACAATCTGTCAGGTAGTGGAACAACGCAATCTGTCAGGTAGTGGAACAACACAATCTGTCAGGTGGAACAACACAATCTGTCAGGTAGTGGAACAACACAATCTGTCAGGTAGTGGAACAACACAATCTGTCAGGTAGTGGAACAACACAATCTGTCAGGTAGTGGAACAACACAATCTGTCAGGTAGTGGAACAACACAATCTGTCAGGTGGTGGAACAACACAATCTGTCAGGTAGTGGAACAACACAATCTGTCAGGTAGTGGAACAACACAATCTGTCAGGTAGTGGAACAACACAATCTGTCAGGTAGTGGAACAACACAATCTGTCAGGTGGAACAACACAATCTGTCAGGTGGTGGAACAACACAATCTGTCAGGTAGTGGAACAACACAATCTGTCAGGTAGTGGAACAACACAATCTGTCAGGTAGTGGAACAACACAATCTGTCAGGTGGAACAACACAATCTGTCAGGTGGAACAACACAATCTGTCAGGTAGTGGAACAACACAATCTGTCAGGTGGAACAACACAATCTGTCAGGTGGAACAACACAATCTGTCAAGTAGTGGAACAACACAATCTGTCAGGTAGTGGAACAACACAATCTGTCAGGTGGTGGAACAACACAATCTGTCAGGTGGTGGAACAACACAATCTGTCAGGTAGTGGAACAACACAATCTGTCAGGTGGAACAACACAATCTGTCAGGTGGTGGAACAACACAATCTGTCAGGTAGTGGAACAACACAATCTGTCAGGTGGTGGAACAACACAAACTGTCAGGTGGAACAACACAATCTGTCAGGTGGAACAACACAATCTGTCAGGTAGTGGAACAACACAATCTGTCAGGTAGTGGAACAACACAATCTGTCAGGTGGAACAACACAATCTGTCAGGTAGTGGAACAACACAATCTGTCAGGTGGAACAACACAATCTGTCAGGTAGTGGAACAACACAATCTGTCAGGTGGAACAACACAATCTGTCAGGTGGAACAACACAATCTGTCAGGTGGTGGAACAACACAATCTGTCAGGTAGTGGAACAACACAATCTGTCAGGTAGTGGAACAACACAATCTGTCAGGTGGAACAACACAATCTGTCAGGTAGTGGAACAACACAATCTGTCAGGTAGTGGAACAACACAATCTGTCAGGTGGTGGAACAACACAATCTGTCAGGTAGTGGAACAACGCAATCTGTCAGGTAGTGGAACAACACAATCTGTCAGGTGGAACAACACAATCTGTCAGGTAGTGGAACAACACAATCTGTCAGGTAGTGGAACAACACAATATGTCAGGTAGTGGAACAACACAATCTGTCAGGTAGTGGAACAACACAATCTGTCAGGTGGAACAACACAATCTGTCAGGTGGTGGAACAACACAATCTGTCAGGTAGTGGAACAACACAATCTGTCAGGTAGTGGAACAACACAATCTGTCAGGTAGTGGAACAACACAATCTGTCAGGTAGTGGAACAACACAATCTGTCAGGTGGAACAACACAATCTGTCAGGTGGTGGAACAACACAATCTGTCAGGTAGTGGAACAACACAATCTGTCAGGTAGTGGAACAACACAATCTGTCAGGTAGTGGAACAACACAATCTGTCAGGTGGAACAACACAATCTGTCAGGTGGAACAACACAATCTGTCAGGTAGTGGAACAACACAATCTGTCAGGTGGAACAACACAATCTGTCAGGTGGAACAACACAATCTGTCAAGTAGTGGAACAACACAATCTGTCAGGTAGTGGAACAACACAATCTGTCAGGTGGTGGAACAACACAATCTGTCAGGTGGTGGAACAACACAATCTGTCAGGTAGTGGAACAACACAATCTGTCAGGTGGAACAACACAATCTGTCAGGTGGTGGAACAACACAATCTGTCAGGTAGTGGAACAACACAATCTGTCAGGTGGTGGAACAACACAAACTGTCAGGTGGAACAACACAATCTGTCAGGTGGAACAACACAATCTGTCAGGTAGTGGAACAACACAATCTGTCAGGTAGTGGAACAACACAATCTGTCAGGTGGAACAACACAATCTGTCAGGTAGTGGAACAACACAATCTGTCAGGTGGAACAACACAATCTGTCAGGTAGTGGAACAACACAATCTGTCAGGTGGAACAACACAATCTGTCAGGTAGTGGAACAACACAATCTGTCAGGTGGAACAACACAATCTGTCAGGTGGAACAACACAATCTGTCAGGTAGTAGAACAACACAATCTGTCAGGTGGAACAACACAATCTGTCAGGTAGTGGAACAACACAATCTGTCAGGTGGAACAACACAATCTGTCAGGTGGAACAACACAATCTGTCAGGTGGTGGAACAACACAATCTGTCAGGTAGTGGAACAACACAATCTGTCAGGTGGTGGAACAACACAATCTGTCAGGTAGTGGAACAACACAATCTGTCAGGTAGTGGAACAACACAATCTGTCAGGTAGTGGAACAACACAATCTGTCAGGTAGTGGAACAACACAATCTGTCAGGTAGTGGAACAACACAATCTGTCAGGTGGTGGAACAACACAAACTGTCAGGTGGAACAACACAATCTGTCAGGTGGAACAACACAATCTGTCAGGTAGTGGAACAACACAATCTGTCAGGTAGTGGAACAACACAATCTGTCAGGTAGTGGAACAACACAATCTGTCAGGTAGTGGAACAACACAATCTGTCAGGTGGAACAACACAATCTGTCAGGTAGTGGAACAACACAATCTGTCAGGTGGAACAACACAATCTGTCAGGTAGTGGAACAACACAATCTGTCAGGTGGAACAACACAATCTGTCAGGTGGAACAACACAATCTGTCAGGTAGTGGAACAACACAATCTGTCAGGTGGAACAACACAATCTGTCAGGTAGTGGAACAACACAATCTGTCAGGTGGAACAACACAATCTGTCAGGTAGTAGAACAACACAATCTGTCAGGTGGTGGAACAACACAATCTGTCAGGTAGTGGAACAACACAATCTATCAGGTGGAACAACACAATCTGTCAGGTAGTGGAACAACACAATATGTCAGGTGGAACAACACAATCTGTCAGGTAGTAGAACAACACAATCTGTCAGGTGGAACAACACAATCTGTCAGGTAGTGGAACAACACAATCTGTCAGGTGGAACAACACAATCTGTCAGGTAGTGGAACAACACAATCTGTCAGGTAGTGGAACAACACAATCTGTCAGGTGGAACAACACAATCTGTCAGGTGGTGGAACAACACAATCTGTCAGGTGGAACAACACAATCTGTCAGGTGGTGGAACAACACAATCTGTCAGGTGGAACAACACAATCTGTCAGGTAGTGGAACAACACAATCTGTCAGGTGGAACAACACAATCTGTCAGGTGGTGGAACAACACAATCTGTCAGGTAGTGGAACAACACAATCTGTCAGGTAGTGGAACAACACAATCTGTCAGGTGGAACAACACAATCTGTCAGGTGGTGGAACAACACAATCTGTCAGGTAGTGGAACAACACAATCTGTCAGGTGGAACAACACAATCTGTCAGGTAGTGTAACAACACAATCTGTCAGGTAGTGGAACAACACAATCTGTCAGGTAGTGGAACAACACAATCTGTCAGGTGGTGGAACAACACAATCTGTCAGGTAGTGGAACAACACAATCTGTCAGGTAGTGGAACAACACAATCTGTCAGGTAGTGTAACAACACAATCTGTCAGGTAGTGGAACAACACAATCGGTCAGGTAGTGGAACAACACAATCTGTCAGGTAGTGGAACAACACAATCTGTCAGGTAGTGGAACAACACAATCTGTCAGGTGGAACAACACAATCTGTCAGGTAGTGGAACAACACAATCTGTCAGGTGGAACAACACAATCTGTCAGGTAGTGGAACAACACAATCTGTCAGGTAGTGGTACAACACAATCTGTCAGGTAGTGGAACAACACAATCTGTCAGGTAGTGGAACAACACAATCTGTCAGGTGGAAAACACAATCTGTCAGGTAGTGGAACAACACAATCTGTCAGGTGGAACAACACAATCTGTCAAGTAGTGGAACAACACAATCTGTCAGGTAGTGGAACAACACAATCTGTCAGGTAGTGGAACAACACAATCTGTCAGGTAGTGGAACAACACAATCTGTCAGGTAGTGGAACAACACAATCTGTCAGGTGGTGGAACAACACAATCTGTCAGGTGGTGGAACAACACAATCTGTCAGGTGGTGGAACAACACAATCTGTCAGGTAGTGGAACAACACAATCTGTCAGGTGGTGGAACAACACAATCTGTCAGGCAGTGGAACAACACAATCTGTCAGGTGGAACAACACAATCTGTCAGGTAGTGGAACAACACAATCTGGCAGGTAGTGGAACAACACATTCTGTCAGGTGGTGGAACAACACAATCTGTCAGGTGGAACAACACAATCTGTCAGGTGGTGGAACAACACAATCTGTCAGGTAGTGGAACAACACAATCTGTCAGGTAGTGGAACAACACAATCTGTCAGGTAGTGGAACAACACAATCTGTCAGGTAGTGGAACAACACAATCTGTCAGGTGGAACAACACAATCTGTCAGGTGGAACAACACAATCTGTCAGGTAGTGGAACAACACAATCTGTCAGGTGGAACAACACAATCTGTCAGGTAGTGGAACAACACAATCTGTCAGGTGGTGGAACAACACAATCTGTCAGGTAGTGGAACAACACAATCTGTCAGGTGGAACAACACAATCTGTCAGGTAGTGGAACAACACAATCTGTCAGGTAGTGGAACAACACAATCTGTCAGGTAGTGGAACAACACAATCTGTCAGGTGGTGGAACAACACCATCTGTCAGGTGGAACAACACAATCTGTCAGGTGGTGGAACAACACAATCTGTCAGGTGGTGGAACAACACAATCTGTCAGGTGGAACAACACAATCTGTCAGGTGGAACAACACAATCTGTCAGGTAGTGGAACAACACAATCTGTCAGGTAGTGGAACAACACAATCTGTCAGGTGGAACAACACAATCTGTCAGGTGGTGGAACAACACAATCTGTCAGGTAGTGGAACAACACAATCTGTCAGGTAGTGGAACAACACAATCTGTCAGGTAGTGGAACAACACAATCTGTCAGGTAGTGGAACAACACAATCTGTCAGGTAGTGGAACAACACAATCTGTCAGGTAGTGGAACAACACAATCTGTCAAGTAGTGGAACAACACAATCTGTCAGGTAGTGGAACAACACAATCTGTCAGGTAGTGGAACAACACAATCTGTCAGGTGGTGGAACAACACAATCTGTCAGGTGGTGGAACAACACAATCTGTCAGGTGGTGGAACAACACAATCTGTCAGGTAGTGGAACAACACAATCTGTCAGGTAGTGGAACAACACAATCTGTCAGGTAGTGGAACAACACAATCTGTCAGGTAGTGGAACAACACAATCTGTCAGGTAGTGGAACAACACAATCTGTCAGGTAGTGGAACAACACAATCTGTCAGGTGGAACAACACAATCTGTCAGGTGGAACAACACAATCTGTCAGGTGGTGGAACAACACAATCTGTCAGGTAGTGGAACAACACAATCTGTCAGGTAGTGGAACAACACAATCTGTCAGGTGGAACAACACAATCTGTCAGGTAGTGGAACAACACAATCTGTCAGGTAGTGGAACAACACAATCTGTCAGGTGGTGGAACAACACAATCTGTCAGGTAGTGGAACAACGCAATCTGTCAGGTAGTGGAACAACACAATCTGTCAGGTGGAACAACACAATCTGTCAGGTAGTGGAACAACACAATCTGTCAGGTAGTGGAACAACACAATCTGTCAGGTAGTGGAACAACACAATCTGTCAGGTAGTGGAACAACACAATCTGTCAGGTGGAACAACACAATCTGTCAGGTGGTGGAACAACACAATCTGTCAGGTAGTGGAACAACACAATCTGTCAGGTAGTGGAACAACACAATCTGTCAGGTAGTGGAACAACACAATCTGTCAGGTGGAACAACACAATCTGTCAGGTGGAACAACACAATCTGTCAGGTGGTGGAACAACACAATCTGTCAGGTAGTGGAACAACACAATCTGTCAGGTAGTGGAACAACACAATCTGTCAGGTAGTGGAACAACACAATCTGTCAGGTGGAACAACACAATCTGTCAGGTGGAACAACACAATCTGTCAGGTAGTGGAACAACACAATCTGTCAGGTGGAACAACACAATCTGTCAGGTGGAACAACACAATCTGTCAAGTAGTGGAACAACACAATCTGTCAGGTAGTGGAACAACACAATCTGTCAGGTGGTGGAACAACACAATCTGTCAGGTGGTGGAACAACACAATCTGTCAGGTAGTGGAACAACACAATCTGTCAGGTGGAACAACACAATCTGTCAGGTGGTGGAACAACACAATCTGTCAGGTAGTGGAACAACACAATCTGTCAGGTGGTGGAACAACACAAACTGTCAGGTGGAACAACACAATCTGTCAGGTGGAACAACACAATCTGTCAGGTAGTGGAACAACACAATCTGTCAGGTAGTGGAACAACACAATCTGTCAGGTGGAACAACACAATCTGTCAGGTAGTGGAACAACACAATCTGTCAGGTGGAACAACACAATCTGTCAGGTAGTGGAACAACACAATCTGTCAGGTAGTGGTACAACACAATCTGTCAGGTAGTGGAACAACACAATCTGTCAGGTAGTGGAACAACACAATCTGTCAGGTGGAAAACACAATCTGTCAGGTAGTGGAACAACACAATCTGTCAGGTGGAACAACACAATCTGTCAAGTAGTGGAACAACACAATCTGTCAGGTAGTGGAACAACACAATCTGTCAGGTAGTGGAACAACACAATCTGTCAGGTAGTGGAACAACACAATCTGTCAGGTAGTGGAACAACACAATCTGTCAGGTGGTGGAACAACACAATCTGTCAGGTGGTGGAACAACACAATCTGTCAGGTGGTGGAACAACACAATCTGTCAGGTAGTGGAACAACACAATCTGTCAGGTGGTGGAACAACACAATCTGTCAGGCAGTGGAACAACACAATCTGTCAGGTGGAACAACACAATCTGTCAGGTAGTGGAACAACACAATCTGGCAGGTAGTGGAACAACACATTCTGTCAGGTGGTGGAACAACACAATCTGTCAGGTGGAACAACACAATCTGTCAGGTGGTGGAACAACACAATCTGTCAGGTAGTGGAACAACACAATCTGTCAGGTAGTGGAACAACACAATCTGTCAGGTAGTGGAACAACACAATCTGTCAGGTAGTGGAACAACACAATCTGTCAGGTGGAACAACACAATCTGTCAGGTGGAACAACACAATCTGTCAGGTAGTGGAACAACACAATCTGTCAGGTGGAACAACACAATCTGTCAGGTAGTGGAACAACACAATCTGTCAGGTGGTGGAACAACACAATCTGTCAGGTAGTGGAACAACACAATCTGTCAGGTGGAACAACACAATCTGTCAGGTAGTGGAACAACACAATCTGTCAGGTAGTGGAACAACACAATCTGTCAGGTAGTGGAACAACACAATCTGTCAGGTGGTGGAACAACACCATCTGTCAGGTGGAACAACACAATCTGTCAGGTGGTGGAACAACACAATCTGTCAGGTGGTGGAACAACACAATCTGTCAGGTGGAACAACACAATCTGTCAGGTGGAACAACACAATCTGTCAGGTAGTGGAACAACACAATCTGTCAGGTAGTGGAACAACACAATCTGTCAGGTGGAACAACACAATCTGTCAGGTGGTGGAACAACACAATCTGTCAGGTAGTGGAACAACACAATCTGTCAGGTAGTGGAACAACACAATCTGTCAGGTAGTGGAACAACACAATCTGTCAGGTAGTGGAACAACACAATCTGTCAGGTAGTGGAACAACACAATCTGTCAGGTAGTGGAACAACACAATCTGTCAAGTAGTGGAACAACACAATCTGTCAGGTAGTGGAACAACACAATCTGTCAGGTAGTGGAACAACACAATCTGTCAGGTGGTGGAACAACACAATCTGTCAGGTGGTGGAACAACACAATCTGTCAGGTGGTGGAACAACACAATCTGTCAGGTAGTGGAACAACACAATCTGTCAGGTAGTGGAACAACACAATCTGTCAGGTAGTGGAACAACACAATCTGTCAGGTAGTGGAACAACACAATCTGTCAGGTAGTGGAACAACACAATCTGTCAGGTAGTGGAACAACACAATCTGTCAGGTGGAACAACACAATCTGTCAGGTGGAACAACACAATCTGTCAGGTGGTGGAACAACACAATCTGTCAGGTAGTGGAACAACACAATCTGTCAGGTAGTGGAACAACACAATCTGTCAGGTGGAACAACACAATCTGTCAGGTAGTGGAACAACACAATCTGTCAGGTAGTGGAACAACACAATCTGTCAGGTGGTGGAACAACACAATCTGTCAGGTAGTGGAACAACGCAATCTGTCAGGTAGTGGAACAACACAATCTGTCAGGTGGAACAACACAATCTGTCAGGTAGTGGAACAACACAATCTGTCAGGTAGTGGAACAACACAATCTGTCAGGTAGTGGAACAACACAATCTGTCAGGTAGTGGAACAACACAATCTGTCAGGTGGAACAACACAATCTGTCAGGTGGTGGAACAACACAATCTGTCAGGTAGTGGAACAACACAATCTGTCAGGTAGTGGAACAACACAATCTGTCAGGTAGTGGAACAACACAATCTGTCAGGTGGAACAACACAATCTGTCAGGTGGAACAACACAATCTGTCAGGTGGTGGAACAACACAATCTGTCAGGTAGTGGAACAACACAATCTGTCAGGTAGTGGAACAACACAATCTGTCAGGTAGTGGAACAACACAATCTGTCAGGTGGAACAACACAATCTGTCAGGTGGAACAACACAATCTGTCAGGTAGTGGAACAACACAATCTGTCAGGTGGAACAACACAATCTGTCAGGTGGAACAACACAATCTGTCAAGTAGTGGAACAACACAATCTGTCAGGTAGTGGAACAACACAATCTGTCAGGTGGTGGAACAACACAATCTGTCAGGTGGTGGAACAACACAATCTGTCAGGTAGTGGAACAACACAATCTGTCAGGTGGAACAACACAATCTGTCAGGTGGTGGAACAACACAATCTGTCAGGTAGTGGAACAACACAATCTGTCAGGTGGTGGAACAACACAAACTGTCAGGTGGAACAACACAATCTGTCAGGTGGAACAACACAATCTGTCAGGTAGTGGAACAACACAATCTGTCAGGTAGTGGAACAACACAATCTGTCAGGTGGAACAACACAATCTGTCAGGTAGTGGAACAACACAATCTGTCAGGTGGAACAACACAATCTGTCAGGTAGTGGAACAACACAATCTGTCAGGTGGAACAACACAATCTGTCAGGTAGTGGAACAACACAATCTGTCAGGTGGAACAACACAATCTGTCAGGTGGAACAACACAATCTGTCAGGTAGTAGAACAACACAATCTGTCAGGTGGAACAACACAATCTGTCAGGTAGTGGAACAACACAATCTGTCAGGTGGAACAACACAATCTGTCAGGTGGAACAACACAATCTGTCAGGTGGTGGAACAACACAATCTGTCAGGTAGTGGAACAACACAATCTGTCAGGTGGTGGAACAACACAATCTGTCAGGTAGTGGAACAACACAATCTGTCAGGTAGTGGAACAACACAATCTGTCAGGTAGTGGAACAACACAATCTGTCAGGTAGTGGAACAACACAATCTGTCAGGTAGTGGAACAACACAATCTGTCAGGTGGTGGAACAACACAAACTGTCAGGTGGAACAACACAATCTGTCAGGTGGAACAACACAATCTGTCAGGTAGTGGAACAACACAATCTGTCAGGTAGTGGAACAACACAATCTGTCAGGTAGTGGAACAACACAATCTGTCAGGTAGTGGAACAACACAATCTGTCAGGTGGAACAACACAATCTGTCAGGTAGTGGAACAACACAATCTGTCAGGTGGAACAACACAATCTGTCAGGTAGTGGAACAACACAATCTGTCAGGTGGAACAACACAATCTGTCAGGTGGAACAACACAATCTGTCAGGTAGTAGAACAACACAATCTGTCAGGTGGAACAACACAATCTGTCAGGTAGTGGAACAACACAATCTGTCTGGTGGAACAACACAATCTGTCAGGTAGTAGAACAACACAATCTGTCAGGTGGTGGAACAACACAATCTGTCAGGTAGTGGAACAACACAATCTGTCAGGTGGAACAACACAATCTGTCAGGTAGTGGAACAACACAATATGTCAGGTGGAACAACACAATCTGTCAGGTAGTAGAACAACACAATCTGTCAGGTGGAACAACACAATCTGTCAGGTAGTGGAACAACACAATCTGTCAGGTGGAACAACACAATCTGTCAGGTAGTGGAACAACACAATCTGTCAGGTAGTGGAACAACACAATCTGTCAGGTGGAACAACACAATCTGTCAGGTGGTGGAACAACACAATCTGTCAGGTGGAACAACACAATCTGTCAGGTGGTGGAACAACACAATCTGTCAGGTGGAACAACCCAATCTGTCAGGTAGTGGAACAACACAATCTGTCAGGTGGAACAACACAATCTGTCAGGTGGTGGAACAACACAATCTGTCAGGTAGTGGAACAACACAATCTGTCAGGTGGAACAACACAATCTGTCAGGTGGTGGAACAACACAATCTGTCAGGTGGTGGAAAAACACAATCTGTCAGGTGGAACAACACAATCTGTCAGGTAGTGGAACAACACAATCTGTCAGGTAGTGGAACAACACAATCTGCCAGGTGGAACAACACAATCTGTCAGGTGGTGGAACAACACAATCTGTCAGGTGGAACAACACAATCTGTCAGGTGGTGGAACAACACAATCTGTCAGGTGGAACAACACAATCTGTCAGGTAGTGGAACAACACAATCTGTCAGGTGGAACAACACAATCTGTCAGGTGGTGGAACAACACAATCTGTCAGGTGGAACAACACAATCTGTCAGGTGGTGGAACAACACAATCTGTCAGGTGGAACAACACAATCTGTCAGGTAGTGGAACAACACAATCTGTCAGGTGGAACAACACAATCTGTCAGGTGGTGGAACAACACAATCTGTCAGGTAGTGGAACAACACAATCTGTCAGGTGGAACAACACAATCTGTCAGGTGGTGGAACAACACAATCTGTCAGGTGGTGGAAAAACACAATCTGTCAGGTGGTGGAACAACACAATCTGTCAGGTGGAACAACACAATCTGTCAGGTAGTGGAACAACACAATCTGTCAGGTAGTGGAACAACACAATCTGCCAGGTGGAAGAACACAATCTGTCAGGTGGTGGAACAACACAATCTGTCAGGTGGAACAACACAATCTGTCAGGTTGTGGAACAACACAATCTGTCAGGTGGAACAACACAATCTGTCAGGTAGTGGAACAACACAATCTGTCAGGTGGAACAACACAATCTGTCAGGTAGTGGAACAACACAATCTGTCAGGTAGTGGAACAACACAATCTGTCAGGTGGAACAACACAATCTGTCAGGTGGTGGAACAACACAATCTGTCAGGTAGTGGAACAACACAATCTGTCAGGTAGTGGAACAACACAATCTGTCAGGTAGTGGAACAACACAATCTGTCAGGTGGTGGAACAACACAATCTGTCAGGTAGTGGAACAACACAATCTGTCAGGTAGTGGAACAACACAATCTGTCAGGTGGAACAACACAATCTGTCAGGTGGTGGAACAACACAATCTGTCAGGTAGTGGAACAACACAATCTGTCAGGTAGTGTAACAACACAATCTGTCAGGTAGTGGAACAACACAATATGTCAGGTGGAACAACACAATCTGTCAGGTAGTAGAACAACACAATCTGTCAGGTGGAACAACACAATCTGTCAGGTAGTGGAACAACACAATCTGTCAGGTGGAACAACACAATCTGTCAGGTAGTGGAACAACACAATCTGTCAGGTAGTGGAACAACACAATCTGTCAGGTGGAACAACACAATCTGTCAGGTAGTGGAACAACACAATCTGTCAGGTAGTGGAACAACACAATCTGTCAGGTAGTGGAACAACACAATCTGTCAAGTAGTGGAACAACACAATCTGTCAGGTAGTGGAACAACACAATCTGTCAGGTAGTGGAACGACACAATCTGTCAGGTGGTGGAACAACACAATCTGTCAGGTGGTGGAACAACACAATCTGTCAGGTGGTGGAACAAAACAATCTGTCAGGTAGTGGAACAACACAATCTGTCAGGTAGTGGAACAACACAATCTGTCAGGTAGTGGAACAACACAATCTGTCAGGTAGTGGAACAACACAATCTGTCAGGTAGTGGAACAACACAATCTGTCAGGTAGTGGAACAACACAATCTGTCAGGTGGAACAACACAATCTGTCAGGTGGAACAACACAATCTGTCAGGTGGTGGAACAACACAATCTGTCAGGTAGTGGAACAACACAATCTGTCAGGTAGTGGAACAACACAATCTGTCAGGTGGAACAACACAATCTGTCAGGTAGTGGAACAACACAATCTGTCAGGTAGTGGAACAACACAATCTGTCAGGTGGTGGAACAACACAATCTGTCAGGTAGTGGAACAACGCAATCTGTCAGGTAGTGGAACAACACAATCTGTCAGGTGGAACAACACAATCTGTCAGGTAGTGGAACAACACAATCTGTCAGGTAGTGGAACAACACAATCTGTCAGGTAGTGGAACAACACAATCTGTCAGGTAGTGGAACAACACAATCTGTCAGGTGGAACAACACAATCTGTCAGGTGGTGGAACAACACAATCTGTCAGGTAGTGGAACAACACAATCTGTCAGGTAGTGGAACAACACAATCTGTCAGGTAGTGGAACAACACAATCTGTCAGGTGGAACAACACAATCTGTCAGGTGGAACAACACAATCTGTCAGGTGGTGGAACAACACAATCTGTCAGGTAGTGGAACAACACAATCTGTCAGGTAGTGGAACAACACAATCTGTCAGGTAGTGGAACAACACAATCTGTCAGGTGGAACAACACAATCTGTCAGGTGGAACAACACAATCTGTCAGGTAGTGGAACAACACAATCTGTCAGGTGGAACAACACAATCTGTCAGGTGGAACAACACAATCTGTCAAGTAGTGGAACAACACAATCTGTCAGGTAGTGGAACAACACAATCTGTCAGGTGGTGGAACAACACAATCTGTCAGGTGGTGGAACAACACAATCTGTCAGGTAGTGGAACAACACAATCTGTCAGGTGGAACAACACAATCTGTCAGGTGGTGGAACAACACAATCTGTCAGGTAGTGGAACAACACAATCTGTCAGGTGGTGGAACAACACAAACTGTCAGGTGGAACAACACAATCTGTCAGGTGGAACAACACAATCTGTCAGGTAGTGGAACAACACAATCTGTCAGGTAGTGGAACAACACAATCTGTCAGGTGGAACAACACAATCTGTCAGGTAGTGGAACAACACAATCTGTCAGGTGGAACAACACAATCTGTCAGGTAGTGGAACAACACAATCTGTCAGGTGGAACAACACAATCTGTCAGGTAGTGGAACAACACAATCTGTCAGGTGGAACAACACAATCTGTCAGGTGGAACAACACAATCTGTCAGGTAGTAGAACAACACAATCTGTCAGGTGGAACAACACAATCTGTCAGGTAGTGGAACAACACAATCTGTCAGGTAGTGGAACAACACAATCTGTCAGGTGGAACAACACAATCTGTCAGGTGGTGGAACAACACAATCTGTCAGGTGGAACAACACAATCTGTCAGGTAGTGGAACAACACAATCTGTCAGGTGGAACAACACAATCTGTCAGGTGGAACAACACAATCTGTCAGGTGGAACAACACAATCTGTCAGGTAGTAGAACAACACAATCTGTCAGGTGGAACAACACAATCTGTCAGGTAGTGGAACAACACAATCTGTCAGGTAGTGGAACAACACAATCTGTCAGGTGGAACAACACAATCTGTCAGGTGGTGGAACAACACAATCTGTCAGGTAGTGGAACAACACAATCTGTCAGGTGGTGGAACAACACAATCTGTCAGGTAGTGGAACAACACAATCTGTCAGGTAGTGGAACAACACAATCTGTCAGGTAGTGGAACAACACAATCTGTCAGGTAGTGGAACAACACAATCTGTCAGGTAGTGGAACAACACAATCTGTCAGGTGGTGGAACAACACAAACTGTCAGGTGGAACAACACAATCTGTCAGGTGGAACAACACAATCTGTCAGGTAGTGGAACAACACAATCTGTCAGGTAGTGGAACAACACAATCTGTCAGGTAGTGGAACAACACAATCTGTCAGGTAGTGGAACAACACAATCTGTCAGGTAGTGGAACAACACAATCTGTCAGGTAGTGGAACAACACAATCTGTCAGGTGGAACAACACAATCTGTCAGGTAGTGGAACAACACAATCTGTCAGGTGGAACAACACAATCTGTCAGGTGGAACAACACAATCTGTCAGGTAGTAGAACAACACAATCTGTCAGGTGGAACAACACAATCTGTCAGGTAGTGGAACAACACAATCTGTCTGGTGGAACAACACAATCTGTCAGGTAGTAGAACAACACAATCTGTCAGGTGGTGGAACAACACAATCTGTCAGGTAGTGGAACAACACAATCTGTCAGGTGGAACAACACAATCTGTCAGGTAGTGGAACAACACAATATGTCAGGTGGAACAACACAATCTGTCAGGTAGTAGAACAACACAATCTGTCAGGTGGAACAACACAATCTGTCAGGTAGTGGAACAACACAATCTGTCAGGTGGAACAACACAATCTGTCAGGTAGTGGAACAACACAATCTGTCAGGTAGTGGAACAACACAATCTGTCAGGTGGAACAACACAATCTGTCAGGTGGTGGAACAACACAATCTGTCAGGTGGAACAACACAATCTGTCAGGTGGTGGAACAACACAATCTGTCAGGTGGAACAACCCAATCTGTCAGGTAGTGGAACAACACAATCTGTCAGGTGGAACAACACAATCTGTCAGGTGGTGGAACAACACAATCTGTCAGGTAGTGGAACAACACAATCTGTCAGGTGGAACAACACAATCTGTCAGGTGGTGGAACAACACAATCTGTCAGGTGGTGGAAAAACACAATCTGTCAGGTGGTGGAACAACACAATCTGTCAGGTAGTGGAACAACACAATCTGCCAGGTGGAACAACACAATCTGTCAGGTGGTGGAACAACACAATCTGTCAGGTGGAACAACACAATCTGTCAGGTGGTGGAACAACACAATCTGTCAGGTGGAACAACACAATCTGTCAGGTAGTGGAACAACACAATCTGTCAGGTGGAACAACACAATCTGTCAGGTGGTGGAACAACACAATCTGTCAGGTGGAACAACACAATCTGTCAGGTGGTGGAACAACACAATCTGTCAGGTGGAACAACACAATCTGTCAGGTAGTGGAACAACACAATCTGTCAGGTGGAACAACACAATCTGTCAGGTGGTGGAACAACACAATCTGTCAGGTAGTGGAACAACACAATCTGTCAGGTGGAACAACACAATCTGTCAGGTGGTGGAACAACACAATCTGTCAGGTGGTGGAAAAACACAATCTGTCAGGTGGTGGAACAACACAATCTGTCAGGTGGAACAACACAATCTGTCAGGTAGTGGAACAACACAATCTGTCAGGTAGTGGAACAACACAATCTGCCAGGTGGAACAACACAATCTGTCAGGTGGTGGAACAACACAATCTGTCAGGTGGAACAACACAATCTGTCAGGTGGTGGAACAACACAATCTGTCAGGTGGAACAACACAATCTGTCAGGTAGTGGAACAACACAATCTGTCAGGTAGTGGAACAACACAATCTGTCAGGTAGTGGAACAACACAATCTGTCAGGTAGTGGAACAACACAATCTGTCAGGTGGAACAACACAATCTGTCAGGTGGTGGAACAACACAATCTGTCAGGTAGTGGAACAACACAATCTGTCAGGTAGTGGAACAACACAATCTGTCAGGTAGTGGAACAACACAATCTGTCAGGTGGTGGAACAACACAATCTGTCAGGTAGTGGAACAACACAATCTGTCAGGTAGTGGAACAACACAATCTGTCAGGTGGAACAACACAATCTGTCAGGTGGTGGAACAACACAATCTGTCAGGTAGTGGAACAACACAATCTGTCAGGTAGTGTAACAACACAATCTGTCAGGTAGTGGAACAACACAATATGTCAGGTGGAACAACACAATCTGTCAGGTAGTAGAACAACACAATCTGTCAGGTGGAACAACACAATCTGTCAGGTAGTGGAACAACACAATCTGTCAGGTGGAACAACACAATCTGTCAGGTAGTGGAACAACACAATCTGTCAGGTAGTGGAACAACACAATCTGTCAGGTGGAACAACACAATCTGTCAGGTGGTGGAACAACACAATCTGTCAGGTGGAACAACACAATCTGTCAGGTGGTGGAACAACACAATCTGTCAGGTGGAACAACACAATCTGTCAGGTAGTGGAACAACACAATCTGTCAGGTGGAACAACACAATCTGTCAGGTGGTGGAACAACACAATCTGTCAGGTAGTGGAACAACACAATCTGTCAGGTGGAACAACACAATCTGTCAGGTGGTGGAACAACACAATCTGTCAGGTGGTGGAAAAACACAATCTGTCAGGTGGTGGAACAACACAATCTGTCAGGTGGAACAACACAATCTGTCAGGTAGTGGAACAACACAATCTGTCAGGTAGTGGAACAACACAATCTGCCAGGTGGAACAACACAATCTGTCAGGTGGTGGAACAACACAATCTGTCAGGTGGAACAACACAATCTGTCAGGTGGTGGAACAACACAATCTGTCAGGTGGAACAACACAATCTGTCAGGTAGTGGAACAACACAATCTGTCAGGTGGAACAACACAATCTGTCAGGTAGTGGAACAACACAATCTGTCAGGTAGTGGAACAACACAATCTGTCAGGTGGAACAACACAATCTGTCAGGTGGTGGAACAACACAATCTGTCAGGTGGTGGAACAACACAATCTGTCAGGTAGTGGAACAACACAATCTGTCAGGTAGTGGAACAACACAATCTGTCAGGTGGTGGAACAACACAATCTGTCAGGTAGTGGAACAACACAATCTGTCAGGTAGTGGAACAACACAATCTGTCAGGTGGAACAACACAATCTGTCAGGTGGTGGAACAACACAATCTGTCAGGTAGTGGAACAACACAATCTGTCAGGTAGTGTAACAACACAATCTGTCAGGTAGTGGAACAACACAATCTGTCAGGTAGTGGAACAACACAATCTGTCAGGTAGTGGAACAACACAATCTGTCAGGTAGTGGAACAACACAATCTGTCAGGTAGTGGAACAACACAATCTGTCAGGTAGTGGAACAACACAATCTGTCAGGTAGTGGAACAACACAATCTGTCAGGTAGTGGAACAACACAGACACATACACACAACCCAAATCCCTCCAAAACACGGAGATGGTAACGGGAAACGGAGAGGGTAACGGGAAACGGAGAGGGTAACGGGAAACGGAGAGGGTTACCAAGAAAGGCGGACGGGGAGACGGTTCCATTGCTACGGGAAACCATGACGCTTATTCCAGTTTCCACGAACGGGACGGAGAAATCGATGACCTCAGAACGCTCCTCATTGATCGTCAGAGAGCCGACGGCCATGACAGCTTTCTTATAGACCACCTTGGAGGGAGGGATGGAGGGAAGGAGAGAGGGAGGAGGAAGGTGTTATTGTTGATGTCGTTGGTAAGAAGTCACCGCTGTATATTATGATGCTACAGTATATTGCTGAGACTAGCCTTTAGCCATTAGCTAAACACAGTAAAATGATACTACAGTATATTGCTGAGACTAGCCTTTAGCCATTAGCTAAACACAGTCAAATGATGCTACAGTATATTGATGAGACTAGCCTTTAGCCATTAGCTAAACACAGTAAAATGATGCTACAGTATATTGCTGAGACTAGCCTTTAGCCATTACCTAAACCCAGTAAAATGATACTCCAGTATATTGCTGAGACTAGCCTTTAGCCATTAGCTAAACACAGTAAAATGATACTACAGTATATTGCTGAGACTAGCCTTTAGCCATTAGCTAAACACAGTAAAATGATACTACAGTATATTGCTGAGACTAGCCTTTAGCCATTAGCTAAACACAGTAAAATGATACTACAGTATATTGCTGAGACTAGCCTTTAGCCATTAGCTAAACACAGTAAAATGATACTACAGTATATTGATGAGACTAGCCTTTAGCCATTAGCTAAACATAGTAAAATGATGCTACAGTATATTGCTGAGACTAGCCTTTAGCCATTACCTAAACCCAGTAAAATGATACTACAGTATATTGATAAGACTAGCCTTTAGCCATTAGCTAAACATAGTAAAATGATGCTACAGTATATTGCTGAGACTAGCCTTTAGCCATTAGCTAAACACAGTAAAATGATGCTACAGTATATTGCTGAGACTAGCCTTTAGCCATTAGCTAAACACAGTAAAATGATACTACAGTATATTGCTGAGACTAGCCTTTAGCCATTAACTAAACACAGTAAAATGATACTACAGTATATTGCTGAGACTAGCCTTTAGCCGTTAGCTAAACACAGTAAAATGATACTACAGTATATTGCTGAGACTAGCCTTTAGCCATTAGCTAAACACAGTAAAATGATACTACAGTATATTGCTGAGACTAGCCTTTAGCCATTAGCTAAACACAGTAAAATTATACTACAGTATATTGCTGAGACTAGCCTTTAGCCATTAGCTAAACACAGTAAAATGATACTACAGTATATTGCTGAGACTAGCCTTTAGCCATTAGCTAAACACAGTAAAATGATACTACAGTATATTGATGAGACTAGCCTTTAGCCATTAGCTAAACATAGTAAAATGATGCTACAGTATATTGCTGAGACTAGCCTTTAGCCATTAGCTAAACACAGTAAAATGATACTACAGTATATTGATGAGACTAGCCTTTAGCCATTAGCTAAACACAGTAAAATGATACTACAGTATATTGCTGAGACTAGCCTTTAGCCATTAGCTAAACACAGTAAAATTATCCTACAGTATATTGCTGAGACTAGCCTTTAGCCATTAGCTAAACACAGTAAAATGATACTACAGTATATTGCTGAGACTAGCCTTTAGCCATTAGCTAAACATAGTAAAATGATACTACAGTGTTTTGCTGAGACTAGCCTTTAGCCATTAGCTAAACACAGTAAAATGATACTACAGTATATTGCTGAGACTAGCCTTTAGCCATTAGCTAAACACAGTAAAATGATGCTACAGTATATTGCTGAGACTAGCCTTTAGCCATTAGCTAAACACAGTAAAATGATGCTACAGTATATTGATGAGACTAGCCTTTAGCCATTAGCTAAACACAGTAAAACGATACTCACTCCACTGCGTAAACTACGATGTTGTTATGAAACAGGACTAGAGTAAACTAATACTCACCTGTATGATATTATAACATATTATTATTATTATTATTATACAATATTAATCGCTCACCTCTCCCACCATCCCGTTCCAAACGTTGTTGATCTTCTTGCCATGTTTACCGTTGGTAACCAGGTAGAGATCGTAGGTGAACTTGACGTACTTCGCGATCTTCTTCAGGATGTCGATGCAGAATCCTTTACAGCACTTTTTGATGTAGATCCCGCCCGCCTCTGTAGTGTTGCTGTGGAAACATCAAAGAATGACATCTGTGATTGGCTGAAACTTTAATACTCCTTCAGTATATAGACATCTCCCAACACGGACACGTCATTGGCTGAAGATTTCAGAACCCCCCCCCCCCATGGACACGTCATTGGCTGAAGATTTCAGAACCCCCCCCATCATGGACACGTCATTGGCTTTAGAACCCCATTGGTTAAAACCGTTTTTATATGAACATCTGCCATTGGCTGAATTGTATAACCTCTTAAAATTGGATTGTGTCATTGGCTGACGACTTCAGAAATCCTCCTTTGTCACGGAATCAGAATCTTTAGTTTGAAGGAAGAGAAAGAGATTTGATCTCCATGTGATAACAGAAACAGGAAGGAAGATAGAGAGAAGGGGGATGGTGGGGGGAGATAGAGAGAAGGGGGATGGTGGGGGGAGATAGAGAGAAGGGGGATGGTGGGGGGAGATAGAGAGAAGGGGGATGGTGGGGGAGATAGAGAGAAGGGGGATGGTCGGGGGAGATAGAGAGAAGGGGGATGGTGGGGGGAGATAGAGGGAAGGGGGATGGTGGGGGGAGATAGAGAGAAGGGGGGTGGTGGGGGGGTGGTGGGGGGAGATAGAGAGAAGGGGGATGGTGGGGGAGATAGAGAGAAGGGGGATGGTGGGGGAGATAGAGAGAAGGGGGATGGTGGGGGAGATAGAGAGAAGGGGGATGGTGGGGGGAGATAGAGAGAAGGGGGGGTGGTGGGGGAGATAGAGAGAAGGGGGATGGTGGGGGGAGATAGAGAGAAGGGGGATGGTGGGGGGAGATAGAGAGAAGGGGGATGGTGGGGGGAGATAGAGAGAAGGGGGATGGTGGGGGAGATAGAGAGAAGGGGGGTGGTGGGGGAGATAGAGAGAAGGGGGATGGTGGGGGAGATAGAGAGAAGGGGGATGGTGGGGGGAGATAGAGAGAAGGGGGATGGTGGGGGGAGATAGAGAGAAGGGGGATGGTGGGGGGAGATAGAGAGAAGGGGGATGGTGGGGGGAGATAGAGAGAAGGGGGATGGTGGGGGGAGATAGAGAGAAGGGGGTTGATTAGAGTTGTTCTCCTTCCCCCTCCCCTCCACTCCTTCCCTCTCTCCTCTCCTCTCCTTCCCTCTCCTCTCCTCTCTCCCCCCCCCCTCCTTCCCTCTCCTCTCCTCTCCTACCCTCTCCTCTCCTTCCCTCTCCTCTCCTTCCCTCTCCTCTCCTCTCCTTCCCTCTCCTCTCCTTCCCTCTCCTCTCCTCTCTTTCCCCCCCTCCTTCCCTCTCCTCTCCTTCCCTCTCCTCTCCTTCCCTCTCCCCTCTCCTTCCCTCTCCCCTCCTCTCCTTCCCCCCCTCCTTCCCTCTCCTCTCCTTCTCTCTCCTCTCCTTCCCTCTCCCCTCCCCTCCTTCCCTCTCTCCTCTCCTCCGTGACAGTTCTCCATGTGTAATCACCCAGCCATCTGTGTGTGTGAATCTAACAGACAGCATTGTTCAGAAACAAACAAACACAAACCTGGGACCCTCATTTAACTTGTAGATATATTGTAATGAGGAAGAGATGTCCTTTAGCCGTCAAACTGAACAACTAACCACTAAAGTCCAAACAGCACTTTTATAAAAGTCACAACGTTCTCTACAACTAAGGGGCTCTGGGGACTAAAGTATCAGAAATCGAAGGGATGGTGAGGGGAGAGAGATAGAGAGAAAGGGTGGTGGTGGTGGGACAGAGAGAAAGAGAGAGATTAACAGAGAGACAAGGAGAGACAGAGAGACAGACGGAGAGAGAGAGAGAGAGAGAGAGAGAGAGAGAGAGAGAGAGAGAGACAGAGAGAGAGAGAGACGGAGAGAGAGAGAGAGAGAGAGAGAGACAGACGGAGAGAGAGAGAGAGAGAGAGAGAGAGAGAGAGAGAGAGAGAGAGAGAGAGAGAGAGAGAGAGAGAGAGACAGACGGAGAGAGAGAGAGAGAGAAAGAGAGAGAGAGAGAGAGAGAGAGAGAGAGAAGGGGGATGGACCACAGCAAAATCACAGTCTACTTGAACAGAGCAATACTCAATCATGAGGCATCAAAGCCAAAGGAACTGAGTAACATTAAGAAATGCTATAGATGGAAGGAATGCAGTTTGGAAACCTACCAAAAAACAATTAGGCAACAGCAAATTCAATCCCTTTTAGACAACTTCCTGGGTAAAACGTTCCACTGCAATAGTGAAGGTGTAAACTTGGCAGTAGAAAATCTTAACAGTATATTTGACCTCTCAGCTTCCCTATCAAATCTAAAAATCTCAAATAGAAAACCGAAGAAAATGAACAACAATGACGAATGGTTTGATAAAGAATGCAAAAATCTAAGAAATAAATTGAGAAACCTGTCCAACCAAAAACATAGAGACCCGGAAAACCTGAGTCTACGCCTTCACTATGGTGAATCACTAAAACAATACAGAAATACACTACGGAAAAAGAAGGAACAGCACGTCAGAAATCAGCTCAATGTAATTGAAGAATCCATAGACTCTAACCAATTCTGGGAAAATTGGAAAACACTAAACAAACAACAACACGAAGAATTATCTATCCAAAATGGAGATGTATGGGTAAACCACTTCTCCAATCTTTTTGGCTCTATAACAAAGAATAAAGAGCAAAAACATATACATGATCAAATACAAATCCTAGAATCAACTATTAAAGACTACCAGAACCCACTGGATTCTCCAATTACCTTGAATGAGTTACAGGACAAAATAAAAACCCTCCAACCCAAAAAGTCCTGTGGTGTTGATGGTATCCTTAATGAAATGATCAAATATACAGACAACAAATTCCAATTGGCTATATTAAAACTCCTTAACATCGTCCTTAGCTCTGGCATCTTCCCCAATATTTGGAACCAAGGACTGATCACCCCAATCCACAAAAGTGGAGACAAATTTGACCCCAATAACTACCGTGGAATATGCGTCAACAGTAACCTTGGGAAAATACTCTGCATTATCATTAACAGCAGACTCGTACATTTCCTCAATGAAAACAATGTACTGAGCAAATGTCAAATTGGCTTTTTACCAAATTACCGTACAACAGACCATGTATTCACCCTACACACCCTAATTGACAACCAAACAAACCAAAACAAAGGCAAAGTCTTCTCATGCTTTGTTGATTTCAAAAAAGCCTTCGACTCAATTTGGCATGAGGGTCTGCTATACAAATTGATGGAAAGTGGTGTTGGGGGTAAAACATACGACATCATAAAATCCATGTACACAAACAACAAGTGTGCGGTTAAAATTGGCAAAAAACACACACATTTCTTCACACAGGGTCGTGGGGTGAGACAGGGATGCAGCTTAAGCCCCACCCTCTTCAACATATACAGTGGGGAGAACAAGTATTTGATACACTGCCGATTTTGCAGGTTTTCCTACTTACAAAGCATGTAGAGGTCTGTATTTTTTATCATAGGTACACTTCAACTGTGAGAGACGGAATTTAAAACAAAAATCCAGAAAATCACATTGTATGATTTTTAAGTAATTAATTCGCATTTTATTGCATGACATAAGTATTTGATCACCTACCAACCAGTAAGAATTCCGGCTCTCACAGACCTGTTAGTTTTTCTTTAAGAAGCCCTCCTGTTCTCCACTCATTACCTGTATTAACTGCACCTGTTTGAACTCGTTACCTGTATAAAAGACACCTGTCCACCCACTCAATCAAACAGACTCCAACCTCTCCACAATGGCCAAGACCAGAGAGCTGTGTAAGGACATCAGGGATAAAATTGTAGACCTGCACAAGGCTGGGATGGGCTACAGGACAATAGGTAAGCAGCTTGGTGAGAAGGCAACAACTGTTGGCGCAATTATTAGAAAATGGAAGAAGTTCAAGATGACGGTCAATCACCCTCGGTCTGGGGCTCCATGCAAGATCTCACCTCGTGGGGGATCAATGATCATGAGGAAGGTGAGGGATCAGCCCAGAACTACACGGCAGGACCTGGTTAATGACCTGAAGAGAGCTGGGACCACAGTCTCAAAGAAAACCATTAGTAACACACTACGCCGTCATGGATTAAAATCCTGCAGCGCACGCAAGGTCCCCCTGCTCAAGCCAGCGCATGTCCAGGCCCGTCTGAAGTTTGCCAATGACCATCTGGATGATCCAGAGGAGGAATTGGAGAAGGTCATGTGGTCTGATGAGACAAAAATAGAGCTTTTTGGTCTAAACTCCACTCGCCGTGTTTGGAGGAAGAAGAAGGATTAGTACAACCCCAAGAACACCATCCTAACCGTGAAGCTTGGAGGTGGAAACATCATTCTTTGGGGATGCTTTTCTGCAAAGGGGACAGGATGACTGCACCGTATTGAGGGGAGGATGGATGGGGCCATGCATCGCGAGATCTTGGCCAACAACCTCCTTCCCTCAGTAAGAGCATTGAAGATAGGTCGTGGCTGTGTCTTCCAGCATGACAACGACCCGAAACACACAGCCAGGGCAACTAAGGAGTGGCTCCGTAAGAAGCATCTCAAGGTCCTGGAGTGGCCTAGCCAGTCTCCAGACCTGAACCCAATAGAAAATCTTTGGAGGGAGCTGAAAGTCCGTATTGCCCAGCGACAGCCCCGAAACCTGAAGGATCTGGAGAAGGTCTGTATGGAGGAGTGGGCCAAAATCCCTGCTGCAGTGTGTGCAAACCTGGTCAAGAACTACAGGAAACGTATGATCTCTGTAATTGCAAACAAAGGTTTCTGTACCAAATATTAAGTTCTGCTTTTCTGATGTATCAAATACTTATGTCATGCAATAAAATGCAAATGA
>NC_092086.1:6518567-6711067 GCF_045679555.1 Salvelinus alpinus | reverse complement strand
AGAATATTACTAAACTGAGAGGATATTACTAAACTGAGATAGTATTACTAAACTGAGAGGATATTACTAAACTGAGAGAGTGTTACTAAACTGAGAGAGCTGAGAGAATATTACTAAACTGAGAGAGTATTACTAAACTGAGAGAATATTACTAAACTGAGAGAGTATTACAAGACTGAGAGAGTATTACTAAACTGAGAGAGTTTTACTAAACTGAGAAAGTACTACTAACCCGAGAGAGTATTACTAAACTGAGAGAGTATTACTAAACTGAGAGAATATTACTAAACTGAGAGAGCTGAGAGAATATTACTAAACTGAGAGAGTATTACTAAACTGAGAGAATATTACTAAACTGAGAGAGTATTACTAAACTGAGAGAGTATTACTAGACTGAGATAGTTTTACTCAACTGAGAGAGTGTTACTAAACTGAGAGAGTATTACTAAACTGAGAGAATATTACTAAACTGAGAGAGTATTACTAAACTGAGAGAGTGTTACTAGACTGAGATAGTTTTACTCAACTGAGAGAGTGTTACTAAACTGAGAGAATATTACTCAACGGAGAGATTATTACTCAACTGAGAGAGTGTTACTAAACTAAGAGAGTATTACTAAACTGAGAGAGTATTACTAAACTGAGAGAGCTGAGAGAATATTACTAAACTGAGAGAATATTACTAAACTGAGAGAGTATTACTAAACTAAGAGAGTATTACTAAACTGAGAGAGTATTACTAAACTGAGAGAGCTGAGAGAATATTACTAAACTGAGAGAGTATTACTAAACTGAGAGAGCTGAGAGAATATTACTAAACTGAGAGAATATTACTAAACTGAGAGAGTATTACTAAACTGAGGGAGTATTACTAAACCAAGAGAGTATTACTAAACTGAGAGAATATTACTAAACTGAGAGAGTATTACTAAACTGAGAGAGCTGAGAGAATATTACTAAACTGAGAGAATATTACTAAACTGAGAGAGTATTACTAAACTGAGGGAGTATTACTAAACTGAGAGAGCTGAGAGAATATTACTAAACTGAGAGAATATTACTAAACTGAGAGAGTATTACTAAACTGAGAGAGTATTACTAAACTGAGGGAGTATTACTAAACCAAGAGAGTATTACTAAACTGAGAGAATATTACTAAACTGAGAGAGTATTACTAAACTGAGAGAGCTGAGAGAATATTACTAAACTGAGAGAATATTACTAACCTGAGAGAGTATTACTAAACTGAGAGAATATTACTAAACTGTGAGAGTATTACTAAACTGAGAGAGTATTACTAAACTGAGGGAGTATTACTAAACCAAGAGAGTATTACTAAACTGAGGGAGTATTACTAAACTGAGGGAGTATTACTAAACCAAGAGAGTATTACTAAACTGAGAGAATATTACTAAACTGAGAGAGTATTACTAAACTGAGAGAGCTGAGAGAATATTACTAAACTGAGAGAATATTACTAAACTGAGAGAGTATTACTAAACTGAGAGAGTATTACTAAACTGAGGGAGTATTACTAAACCAAGAGAGTATTACTAAACTGAGAGAATATTACTAAACTGAGAGAGTATTACTAAACTGAGAGAGCTGAGAGAATATTACTAAACTGAGAGAATATTACTAACCTGAGAGAGTATTACTAAACTGAGAGAATATTACTAAACTGTGAGAGTATTACTAAACTGAGAGAGTATTACTAACCCGAGAGAGTATTACTAAACTGAGGGAGTGTTACTAGACTGAGATAGTATTACTCAACTGAGAGAGTATTACTAAACTGAGAGAGTGTTACTAGACTGCGAGAGTATAACTAAACTGAGAGAATATTACTAAACTGAGAGAGAATTACTAAACCGAGAGAGTATTACTAAACTGAGAGAATATTACTAAACTGAGAGAGTATTACTAAACTGAGATAGCTGAGAGAATATTACTAAACTGAGAGAATATTACTAAACTGAGAGAGTATTACTAAACTGAGGGAGTATTACTAAACCGAGAGAGTATTACTAAACTGAGAGAGTGTTACTAGACTGAGATAGTATTACTAAACTGAGAGAGTATTACTAAACTGAGACAATATTACTAAACTGAGAGAGTATTACTAAACTGAGGGAGTATTACTAAACCAAGAGAGTATTACAGTATTACTCAACTGAGAGAGTATTACTAAACTGATAGAATATTACTCAACGGAGAGAGTGTTACTAGACTGAGAGAGTATTACTAAACTGAGAGAATATTACTAAACTGAGAGAATATTACTAAACTGAGAGAATATTACTAAACTGAGAGAGTATTACTAAACTGAGAGAGTATTACTAAACTGAGGGAGCTGAGAGAATATTACTAAACTGAGAGAATATTACTAAACTGAGAGAGTATTACTAAACTGAGGGAGTATTACTAAACCAAGAGAGTATTACTAAACTGAGAGAATATTACTAAACTGAGAGAGTATTACTAAACTGAGAGAGCTGAGAGAATATTACTAAACTGAGAGAATATTACTAACCTGAGAGAGTATTACTAAACTGAGAGAATATTACTAAACTGTGAGAGTATTACTAAACCGAGAGAGTATTACTAAACTGAGAGAGTATTACTAAACTGAGGGAGTGTTACTAGACTGAGATAGTATTACTCAACTGAGAGAGTATTACTAAACTGAGAGAGTGTTACTAGACTGAGAGAGTATAACTAAACTGAGAGAATATTACTAAACTGAGAGAGTATTACTAAACTGAGGGAGTATTACTAAACCGAGAGAGTATTACTAAATTGAGAGAATATTACTAAACTGAGAGAGTATTACTAAACTGAGAGAGCTGAGAGAATATTACTAAACTGAGAGAATATTACTAAACTGAGAGAGTATTACTAAACTGAGGGAGTATTACTAAACCGAGAGAGTATTACTAAACTGAGAGAATATTACTAAACTGAGAGAGTATTACTAAACTGAGAGAGCTGAGAGAATATTACTAAACTGAGAGAATATTACTAACCTGAGAGAGTATTAATAAACTGAGAGAATATTACTAAACTGTGAGAGTATTACTAAACCGAGAGAGTATTACTAAACCGAGAGAGTATTACTAAACTGAGGGAGTGTTACTAGACTGAGATAGTATTACTCAACTGAGAGAGTATTACTAAACTGAGAGAGTGTTACTAGACTGAGAGAGTTTAACTAAACTGAGAGAATATTACTAAACTGAGAGAGTATTACTAAACTGAGGGAGTATTACTAAACCGAGAGAGTATTACTAAATTGAGAGAATATTACTAAACTGAGAGAGTATTACTAAACTGAGAGAGCTGAGAGAATATTACTAAACTGAGAGAATATTACTAAACTGAGAGAGTATTACTAAACTGAGGGACTATTACTAAACCTAGAGAGTATTACTAACCTGAGAGAGTATTACTAAACTGAGAGAATATTACTAAACTGTGAGAGTATTACTAAACTGAGAGAGTATTACTAACCCGAGAGAGTATTACTAAACTGAGAGAGTATTACTAAACTGAGAGAGTGTTACTAAACTGAGATAGTATTACTCAACTGAGAGAGTATTACTAAACTGAGAGAGTATTACTAAACTGAGAGAATATTACTAAACGGTGAGAGTATTACTAAACTGAGAGAGTATTACTAACCCGAGAGAGTATTACTAAACTGAGAGAGTATTACTAAACTGAGAGAGTGTTACTAGACTGAGATAGTTTTACTAAACTGAGAGAATATTACTAAACTGAGAGAATATTACTAAACTGTGAGAGTATTACTAAACCGAGAGAGTATTACTAAACTGAGAGAGTATTACTAAACTGAGGGAGTGTTACTAGACTGAGATAGTATTACTCAACTGAGAGAGTATTACTAAACTGAGAGAGTGTTACTAGACTGAGAGAGTATAACTAAACTGAGAGAATATTACTAAACTGAGAGAGTATTACTAAACTGAGGGAGTATTACTAAACCGAGAGAGTATTACTAAATTGAGAGAATATTACTAAACTGAGAGAGTATTACTAAACTGAGAGAGCTGAGAGAATATTACTAAACTGAGAGAATATTACTAAACTGAGAGAGTATTACTAAACTGAGGGAGTATTACTAAACCGAGAGAGTATTACTAAACTGAGAGAATATTACTAAACTGAGAGAGTATTACTAAACTGAGAGAGCTGAGAGAATATTACTAAACTGAGAGAATATTACTAACCTGAGAGAGTATTAATAAACTGAGAGAATATTACTAAACTGTGAGAGTATTACTAAACCGAGAGAGTATTACTAAATCGAGAGAGTATTACTAAACTGAGGGAGTGTTACTAGACTGAGATAGTATTACTCAACTGAGAGAGTATTACTAAACTGAGAGAGTGTTACTAGACTGAGAGAGTTTAACTAAACTGAGAGAATATTACTAAACTGAGAGAGTATTACTAAACTGAGGGAGTATTACTAAACCGAGAGAGTATTACTAAATTGAGAGAATATTACTAAACTGAGAGAGTATTACTAAACTGAGAGAGCTGAGAGAATATTACTAAACTGAGAGAATATTACTAAACTGAGAGAGTATTACTAAACTGAGGGAGTATTACTAAACCTAGAGAGTATTACTAACCTGAGAGAGTATTACTAAACTGAGAGAATATTACTAAACTGTGAGAGTATTACTAAACTGAGAGAGTATTACTAACCCGAGAGAGTATTACTAAACTGAGAGAGTATTACTAAACTGAGAGAGTGTTACTAAACTGAGATAGTATTACTCAACTGAGAGAGTATTACTAAACTGAGAGAGTATTACTAAACTGAGAGAGTATTACTAAACGGTGAGAGTATTACTAAACTGAGAGAGTATTACTAACCCGAGAGAGTATTACTAAACTGAGAGAGTATTACTAAACTGAGAGAGTGTTACTAGACTGAGATAGTTTTACTAAACTGAGAGAATATTACTCAACGGAGAGATTATTACTCAACTGAGAGAGTGTTACTAAACTAAGAGAGTATTACTAAACTGAGAGAGTATTACTAAACTGAGAGAGTGTTACTAGACTGAGATAGTATTACTCAACTGATAGAATATTACTCAACGGAGAGATTATTACTCAACTGAGAGAGTGTTACTAAACTAAGAGAGTATTACTAAACTGAGAGAGTATTACTAAACTGAGAGAGCTGAGAGAATATTACTAAACTGAGAGAATATTACTAAACTGAGAGAGTATTACTAAACTGAGGGAGTATTACTAAACCAAGAGAGTATTACTAAACTGAGAGAATATTACTAAACTGAGAGAATATTACTAACCTGAGAGAGTATTACTAAACTGAGAGAATATTACTAAACTGTGAGAGTATTACTAAACTGAGAGAGTATTACTAACCCGAGAGAGTATTACTAAACTGAGAGAGTATTACTAAACTGAGAGAGTGTTACTAAACTGAGATAGTATTACTCAACTGAGAGAGTATTACTAAACTGAGAGAGTATTACTAAACTGAGAGAATATTACTAAACGGTGAGAGTATTACTAAACTGAGAGAGTATTACTAACCCGAGAGAGTATTACTAAACTGAGAGAGTATTACTAAACTGAGAGAGTGTTACTAGACTGAGATAGTTTTACTAAACTGAGAGAATATTACTCAACGGAGAGATTATTACTCAACTGAGAGAGTGTTACTAAACTAAGAGAGTATTACTAAACTGAGAGAGTATTACTAAACTGAGAGAGTGTTACTAGACTGAGATAGTATTACTAAACTGAGAGAGTATTACTAAACTGAGAGAGCTGAGAGAATATTACTAAACTGAGAGAATATTACTAAACTGAGAGAGTATTACTAAACTGAGGGAGTATTACTAAACCAAGAGAGTATTACTAAACTGAGAGAATATTACTAAACTGAGAGAATATTACTAACCTGAGAGAGTATTACTAAACTGAGAGAATATTACTAAACTGTGAGAGTATTACTAAACCGAGAGAGTATTACTAAACTGAGAGAGTATTACTAAACTGAGGGAGTGTTACTAGACTGAGATAGTATTACTCAACTGAGAGAGTATTACTAAACTGAGAGAGTGTTACTAGACTGAGAGAGTTTAACTAAACTGAGAGAATATTACTAAACTGAGAGAGTATTACTAAACTGAGGGAGTATTACTCAACTGAGAGAGTGTTACTAAACTAAGAGAGTATTACTAAACTGAGAGAGTATTACTAAACTGAGAGAGCTGAGAGAATATTACTAAACTGAGAGAATATTACTAAACTGAGAGAGTATTACTAAACTGAGGGAGTATTACTAAACCAAGAGAGTATTACTAAACTGAGAGAATATTACTAAACTGAGAGAATATTACTAACCTGAGAGAGTATTACTAAACTGAGAGAATATTACTAAACTGTGAGAGTATTACTAAACTGAGAGAGTATTACTAACCCGAGAGAGTATTACTAAACTGAGAGAGTGTTACTAAACTGAGATAGTATTACTCAACTGAGAGAGTATTACTAAACTGAGAGAGTATTACTAAACTGAGAGAATATTACTAAACGGTGAGAGTATTACTAAACTGAGAGAGTATTACTAACCCGAGAGAGTATTACTAAACTGAGAGAGTATTACTAAACTGAGAGAGTGTTACTAGACTGAGATAGTTTTACTAAACTGAGAGAATATTACTCAACGGAGAGATTATTACTCAACTGAGAGAGTATTACTAAACTGAGAGAGTGTTACTAGACTGAGATAGTATTACTCAACTGAGAGAGTGTTACTAAACTGAGAGAATATTACTCAACGGAGAGATTATTACTCAACTGAGAGAGTGTTACTAAACTAAGAGAGTATTACTAAACTGAGAGAGTATTACTAAACTGAGAGAGCTGAGAGAATATTACTAAACTGAGAGAATATTACTAAACTGAGAGAGTATTACTAAACTGAGGGAGTATTACTAAACCAAGAGAGTATTACTAAACTGAGAGAATATTACTAAACTGAGAGAATATTACTAACCTGAGAGAGTATTACTAAACTGAGAGAATATTACTAAACTGTGAGAGTATTACTAAACCGAGAGAGTATTACTAAACTGAGAGAGTATTACTAAACTGAGGGAGTGTTACTAGACTGAGATAGTATTACTCAACTGAGAGAGTATTACTAAACTGAGAGAGTGTTACTAGACTGAGAGAGTTTAACTAAACTGAGAGAATATTACTAAACTGAGAGAGTATTACTAAACTGAGGGAGTATTACTAAACCGACAGAGTATTACTAAATTGAGAGAATATTACTAAACTGAGAGAGTATTACTAAACTGAGAGAGCTGAGAGAATATTACTAAACTGAGAGAATATTACTAAACTGAGAGAGTATTACTAAACTGAGGGAGTATTACTAAACCTAGAGAGTATTACTAACCTGAGAGAGTATTACTAAACTGAGAGAATATTACTAAACTGTGAGAGTATTACTAAACTGAGAGAGTATTACTAACCCGAGAGAGTATTACTAAACTGAGAGAGTATTACTAAACTGAGAGAGTGTTACTAAACTGAGATAGTATTACTCAACTGAGAGAGTGTTACTAGACTGAGATAGTTTTACTCAACTGAGAGAGTGTTACTAAACTGAGAGAATATTACTCAACGGAGAGATTATTACTCAACTGAGAGAGTGTTACTAAACTAAGAGAGTATTACTAAACTGAGAGAGTATTACTAAACTGAGAGAGTGTTACTAGACTGAGATAGTATTACTCAACTGAGAGAGTGTTACTAAACTGAGAGAATATTACTCAACGGAGAGATTATTACTCAACTGAGAGAGTGTTACTAAACTAAGAGAGTATTACTAAACTGAGAGAGTATTACTAAACTGAGAGAGCTGAGAGAATATTACTAAACTGAGAGAATATTACTAAACTGAGAGAGTATTACTAAACTGAGGGAGTATTACTAAACCAAGAGAGTATTACTAAACTGAGAGAATATTACTAAACTGAGAGAGTATTACTAAACTGAGAGAGCTGAGAGAATATTACTAAACTGAGAGAATATTACTAACCTGAGAGAGTATTACTAAACTGAGAGAATATTACTAAACTGTGAGAGTATTACTAAACTGAGAGAGTATTACTAACCCGAGAGAGTATTACTAAACTGAGAGAGTATTACTAAACTGAGGGAGTGTTACTAGACTGAGATAGTATTACTCAACTGAGAGAGTATTACTAAACTGAGAGAGTGTTACTAGACTGAGAGAGTATAACTAAACTGGGAGAATATTACTAAACTGAGATAGTATTACTAAACTGAGGGAGTATTACTAAACCGAGAGGGTATTACTAAACTGAGAGAATATTACTAAACTGAGAGAGTATTACTAAACTGAGAGAGCTGAAAGAATATTACTAAACTGAGAGAATATTACTAAACTGAGAGAGTATTACTAAACTGAGGGAGTATTACTAAACCGAGAGAGTATTACTAAACTGAGAGAATATTACTAAACTGTGAGAGTATTACTAAACTGGGAGAGTATTACTAACCCGAGAGAGTATTACTAAACTGAGAGAGTATTACTAAACTGAGAGAGTGTTACTAGACTGAGATAGTATTACTAAACTGAGAGAATATTACTAACCTGAGAGAGTATTACTAAACTGAGAGAATATTACTAAACTGTGAGAGTATTACTAAACTGAGAGAGTATTACTAACCCGAGAGAGTATTACTAAACTGAGAGAGTATTACTAAACTGAGGGAGTGTTACTAGACTGAGATAGTATTACTCAACTGAGAGAGTATTACTAAACTGAGAGAGTGTTACTAGACTGAGAGAGTATAATTAAACTGAGAGAATATTACTAAACTGAGAGAGTATTACTAAACCGAGAGAGTATTACTAAACTGAGAGAGCTGAAAGAATATTACTAAACTGAGAGAATATTACTAAACTGAGAGAATATTACTAAACTGAGAGAGTATTACTAAACTGAGGGAGTATTACTAAACCAAGAGAGTATCACTAAACTGAGAGAATATTACTAAACTGAGAGAGTATTACTAAACTGAGAGAGCTGAGAGAATATTACTAAACTGAGAGAATATTACTAACCTGAGAGAGTATTACTAAACTGAGAGAATATTACTAAACTGTGAGAGTATTACTAAACTGAGAGAGTATTACTAACCCGAGAGAGTATTACTAAACTGAGAGAGTATTACTAAACTGAGGGAGTGTTACTAGACTGAGATAGTATTACTCAGCTGAGAGAGTATTACTAAACTGAGAGAGTGTTACTAGACTGAGAGAGTATAATTAAACTGGGAGAATATTACTAAACTGAGAGAGTATTACTAAACTGAGGGAGTATTACTAAACCGAGAGGGTATTACTAAACTGAGAGAATATTACTAAACTGAGAGAGTATTACTAAACTGAGAGAGCTGAAAGAATATTACTAAACTGAGAGAATATTACTAAACTGAGAGAGTATTACTAAACTGAGGGAGTATTACTAAACCGAGAGAGTATTACTAAACTGAGAGAATATTACTAAACTGTGAGAGTATTACTAAACTGGGAGAGTATTACTAACCCGAGAGAGCTGAAAGAATATTACTAAACTGAGAGAATATTACTAAACTGAGAGAATATTACTAAACTGAGAGAGTATTACTAAACTGAGGGAGTATTACTAAACCAAGAGAGTATTACTAAACTGAGAGAATATTACTAAACTGATAGAGTATTACTAAACTGAGAGAGCTGAGAGAATATTACTAAACTGAGAGAATATTACTAACCTGAGAGAGTATTACTAAACTGAGAGAATATTACTAAACTGTGAGAGTATTACTAAACTGAGAGAGTATTACTAACCCGAGAGAGTATTACTAAACTGAGAGAGTATTACTAAACTGAGGGAGTGTTACTAGACTGAGATAGTATTACTCAACTGAGAGAGTATTACTAAACTGAGAGAGTGTTACTAGACTGAGAGAGTATAATTAAACTGGGAGAATATTACTAAACTGAGAGAGTATTACTAAACTGAGGGAGTATTACTAAACCGAGAGGGTATTACTAAACTGAGAGAATATTACTAAACTGAGAGAGTATTACTAAACTGAGAGAGCTGAAAGAATATTACTAAACTGAGAGAATATTACTAAACTGAGAGAGTATTACTAAACTGAGGGAGTATTACTAAACCGAGAGAGTATTACTAAACTGAGAGAATATTACTAAACTGAGAGAGTATTACTAAACTGAGAGAGTGTTACTAGACTGAGATAGTATTACTAAACTGAGAGAATATTATTAACCTGAGAGAGTATTACTAAACTGAGAGAATATTACTAAACTGTGAGAGTATTACTAAACTGAGAGAGTATTACTAACCCGAGAGAGTATTACTAAACTGAGAGAGTATTACTAAACTGAGGGAGTGTTACTAGACTGAGATAGTATTACTCAACTGAGAGAGTATTACTAAACTGAGAGAGTGTTACTAGACTGAGAGAGTATAATTAAACTGAGAGAATATTACTAAACTGAGAGAGTATTACTAAACTGAGGGAGTATTACTAAACCGAGAGAGTATTACTAAACTGAGAGAGCTGAAAGAATATTACTAAACTGAGAGAATATTACTAAACTGAGAGAATATTACTAAACTGAGAGAGTATTACTAAACTGAGGGAGTATTACTAAACCAAGAGAGTATCACTAAACTGAGAGAATATTACTAAACTGAGAGAGTATTACTAAACTGAGAGAGCTGAGAGAATATTACTAAACTGAGAGAATATTACTAACCTGAGAGAGTATTACTAAACTGAGAGAATATTACTAAACTGTGAGAGTATTACTAAACTGAGAGAGTATTACTAACCCGAGAGAGTATTACTAAACTGAGAGAGTATTACTAAACTGAGGGAGTGTTACTAGACTGAGATAGTATTACTCAACTGAGAGAGTATTACTAAACTGAGAGAGTGTTACTAGACTGAGAGAGTATAATTAAACTGGGAGAATATTACTAAACTGAGAGAGTATTACTAAACTGAGGGAGTATTACTAAACCGAGAGGGTATTACTAAACTGAGAGAATATTACTAAACTGAGAGAGTATTACTAAACTGAGAGAGTGTTACTAGACTGAGATAGTATTACTAAACTGAGAGAATATTACTAACCTGAGAGAGTATTACTAAACTGAGAGAATATTACTAAACTGTGAGAGTATTACTAAACTGAGAGAGTATTACTAACCCGAGAGAGTATTACTAAACTGAGAGAGTATTACTAAACTGAGGGAGTGTTACTAGACTGAGATAGTATTACTCAACTGAGAGAGTATTACTAAACTGAGAGAGTGTTACTAGACTGAGAGAGTATAATTAAACTGAGAGAATATTACTAAACTGAGAGAGTATTACTAAACTGAGGGAGTATTACTAAACCGAGAGAGTATTACTAAACTGAGAGAGCTGAAAGAATATTACTAAACTGAGAGAATATTACTAAACTGAGAGAGTATTACTAAACTGAGGGAGTATTACTAAACCGAGAGAGTATTACTAAACTGAGAGAATATTACTAAACTGTGAGAGTATTACTAAACTGGGAGAGTATTACTAACCCGAGAGAGTATTACTAAACTGAGAGAGTATTACTAAACTGAGAGAGTGTTACTAGACTGAGATAGTATTACTAAACTGAGAGAGTATTACTAAACTGAGACAATATTACTAAACTGAGAGAGTATTACTAAACTGAGGGAGTATTACTAAACCAAGAGAGTATTACAGTATTACTCAACTGAGAGAGTATTACTAAACTGATAGAATATTACTCAACGGAGAGAGTGTTACTAGACTGAGAGAGTATTACTAAACTGAGAGAATATTACTAAACTGAGAGAATATTACTAAACTGAGAGAATATTACTAAACTGAGAGAGTATTACTAAACTGAGAGAGTATTACTAAACTGAGGGAGCTGAGAGAATATTACTAAACTGAGAGAATATTACTAAACTGAGAGAGTATTACTAAACTGAGGGAGTATTACTAAACCAAGAGAGTATTACTAAACTGAGAGAATATTACTAAACTGAGAGAGTATTACTAAACTGAGAGAGCTGAGAGAATATTACTAAACTGAGAGAATATTACTAACCTGAGAGAGTATTACTAAACTGAGAGAATATTACTAAACTGTGAGAGTATTACTAAACTGAGAGAGTATTACTAACCCGAGAGAGTATTACTAAACTGAGAGAGTATTACTAAACTGAGGGAGTGTTACTAGACTGAGATAGTATTACTCAACTGAGAGAGTATTACTAAACTGAGAGAGTGTTACTAGACTGAGATAGTATTACTAAACTGAGAGAATATTACTAAACTGAGAGAGTATTACTAAACTGAGGGAGTATTACTAAACCGAGAGAGTATTACTAAACTGAGAGAATATTACTAAACTGAGAGTGTATTACTAAACTGAGAGAGCTGAGAGAATATTACTAAACTGAGAGAATATTACTAAACTGAGAGAGTATTACTAAACTGAGGGAGTATTACTAAACCGAGAGAGTATTACTAACCCGAGAGAGTATTACTAAACTGAGAGAGTATTACTAAACTGAGAGAGTGTTACTAGACTGAGATAGTATTACTCAACTGAGAGAGTATTACTAAACTGAGAGAGTATTACTAAACTGAGAGAATATTACTAAACGGTGAGAGTATTACTAAACTGAGAGAGTATTACTAACCCGAGAGAGTATTACTAAACTGAGAGAGTATTACTAAACTGAGAGAGTGTTACTAGACTGAGATAGTTTTACTCAACTGAGAGAGTGTTACTAAACTGAGAGAATATTACTCAACTGAGAGAGTATTACTAAACTGATAGAATATTACTCAACTGAGAGAGTGTTACTAGACTGAGAGAGTATTACTAAACTGAGAGAGTGTTACTAAACTGAGAGAGTATTACTAAACTGAGAGAGCTGAGAGAGTATTACCAAACGGAGAGAATATTACTAAACTGAGAGAGTATTACTAAACTGAGAGAGCTGAGAGAGTATTACCAAACGGAGAGAATATTACTAAACTGAGAGAGTGTTACTAAACTGAGAGAATATTACTAAACTGAGAGAGCTGAGAGAATATTACTAAACTGAGAGAGTATTACTAAACTGAGAGAATATTACTAAACTGAGAGAGTATTACTAAACTGAGAGAGTATTACTAAACTGAGAGAATATTACTAAACTGAGAGAATATTACTAAACTGAGAGAGCTGAGAGAATATTACTAAACTGAGCGAATATTACTAAACTGAGAGAGTATTACTAAACTGAGGGAGTATTACTAAACCGAGAGAGTATTACTAAACTGAGAGAATATTACTAAACTGAGAGAGTATTACTAAACTGATAGAATATTACCCAACTGAGAGAGTATTACTAAACTGAGAGAGTGTTACTATACTGAGAGAATATTACTCAACTGAGAGAGTATTACTAAACTGAGAGAGTATTACTAAACTGAGAGAGTATTACTAAACTGAGAGAGTATTACTAAACTGAGGGAGTATTACTAAACCAAAAGAGTATTACTAAACTGAGAGAGTATTACTCAACTGAGAGAGTATTACTAAACTGATAGAATATTACTCAACGGAGAGAGTGTTACTAGAATGAGAGAGTATTACTAAACTGAGAGAGTGTTACTAAACTGAGAGAGTATTACTAAACTGAGAGAGCTGAGAGAGTATTACCAAACGGAGAGAATATTACTAAACTGAGAGAATATTACTAAACTGAGAGAATATTACTAAACTGAGAGAGCTGAGAGATATTACTAAACTGAGAGAGTATTACTAAACTGAGAGAATATTACTAAACTGAGAGAGTATTACTAAACTGAGAGAGTGTTACTAGACTGAGAGAGTATAACTAAACTGAGAGAATATTACTAAAATGAGAGAGTATTACTAAACTGAGGGAGTATTACTAAACCGAGAGAGTATTACTAAACTGAGAGAATATTACTAAACTGAGAGAGTATTACTAAACTGAGAGAGCTGAGAGAATATTACTAAACTGAGAGAATATTACTAAACTGAGAGAGTATTACTAAACAGAGGGAGTATTACTAAACCGAGAGAGTATTACTAACCTGAGAGAGATTACTAAACTGAGAGAATATTACTAAACTGTGAGAGTATTACTAAACTGAGAGAGTATTACTAACCCGAGAGAGTATTACTAAACTGAGAGAGTATTACTAAACTGAGAGAGTGTTACTAGACTGAGATAGTTTTACTCAACTGAGAGAGTGTTACTAAACTGAGAGAATATTACTCAACGGAGAGATTATTACTCAACTGAGAGAGTATTACTAAACTGAGAGAGTGTTACTAGACTGAGATAGTTTTACTCAACTGAGAGAGTGTTACTAAACTGAGAGAATATTACTCAACGGAGAGATTATTACTCAACTGAGAGAGTGTTACTAAACTAAGAGAGTATTACTAAACTGAGAGGGTATTACTAAACTGAGAGAGTGTTACTAGACTGAAATAGTATTACTCAACTGAGAGAGTGTTACTAAACTGAGAGAGTATTACTAACCCGAGACAGTATTACTAAACTGAGAGAGTATTACTAAACTGAGGGAGTGTTACTAGACTGAGATAGTATTACTCAACTGAGAGAGTATTACTAAACTGAGAGAGTGTTACTAGACTGAGAGAGTATAACTAAACTGAGAGAATATTACTAAACTGAGAGAGTATTACTAAACTGAGGGAGTATTACTAAACCGAGAGAGTATTACTAAACTGAGAGAATATTACTAAACTGAGAGTGTATTACTAAACTGAGAGAGCTGAGAGAATATTACTAAACTGAGAGAATATTACTAAACTGAGAGAGTATTACTAAACTGAGGGAGTATTACTAAACCGAGAGAGTATTACTAACCCGAGAGAGTATTACTAAACTGAGAGAGTATTACTAAACTGAGAGAGTGTTACTAGACTGAGATAGTATTACTCAACTGAGAGAGTATTACTAAACTGAGAGAGTATTACTAAACTGAGAGAATATTACTAAACGGTGAGAGTATTACTAAACTGAGAGAGTATTACTAACCCGAGAGAGTATTACTAAACTGAGAGAGTATTACTAAACTGAGAGAGTGTTACTAGACTGAGATAGTTTTACTCAACTGAGAGAGTGTTACTAAACTGAGAGAATATTACTCAACTGAGAGAGTATTACTAAACTGATAGAATATTACTCAACTGAGAGAGTGTTACTAGACTGAGAGAGTATTACTAAACTGAGAGAGTGTTACTAAACTGAGAGAGTATTACTAAACTGAGAGAGCTGAGAGAGTATTACCAAACGGAGAGAATATTACTAAACTGAGAGAGTATTACTAAACTGAGAGAGCTGAGAGAGTATTACCAAACGGAGAGAATATTACTAAACTGAGAGAGTGTTACTAAACTGAGAGAATATTACTAAACTGAGAGAGCTGAGAGAATATTACTAAACTGAGAGAGTATTACTAAACTGAGAGAATATTACTAAACTGAGAGAGTATTACTAAACTGAGAGAGTATTACTAAACTGAGAGAATATTACTAAACTGAGAGAATATTACTAAACTGAGAGAGCTGAGAGAATATTACTAAACTGAGCGAATATTACTAAACTGAGAGAGTATTACTAAACTGAGGGAGTATTACTAAACCGAGAGAGTATTACTAAACTGAGAGAATATTACTAAACTGAGAGAGTATTACTAAACTGATAGAATATTACCCAACTGAGAGAGTATTACTAAACTGAGAGAGTGTTACTATACTGAGAGAATATTACTCAACTGAGAGAGTATTACTAAACTGTGAGAGTATTACTAAACTGAGAGAGTATTACTAACCCGAGACAGTATTACTAAACTGAGAGAGTATTACTAAACTGAGGGAGTGTTACTAGACTGAGATAGTATTACTCAACTGAGAGAGTATTACTAAACTGAGAGAGTGTTACTAGACTGAGAGAGTATAACTAAACTGAGAGAATATTACTAAACTGAGAGAGTATTACTAAACTGAGGGAGTATTACTAAACCGAGAGAGTATTACTAAACTGAGAGAATATTACTAAACTGAGAGTGTATTACTAAACTGAGAGAGCTGAGAGAATATTACTAAACTGAGAGAATATTACTAAACTGAGAGAGTATTACTAAACTGAGGGAGTATTACTAAACCGAGAGAGTATTACTAACCCGAGAGAGTATTACTAAACTGAGAGAGTATTACTAAACTGAGAGAGTGTTACTAGACTGAGATAGTATTACTCAACTGAGAGAGTATTACTAAACTGAGAGAGTATTACTAAACTGAGAGAATATTACTAAACGGTGAGAGTATTACTAAACTGAGAGAGTATTACTAACCCGAGAGAGTATTACTAAACTGAGAGAGTATTACTAAACTGAGAGAGTGTTACTAGACTGAGATAGTTTTACTCAACTGAGAGAGTGTTACTAAACTGAGAGAATATTACTCAACTGAGAGAGTATTACTAAACTGATAGAATATTACTCAACTGAGAGAGTGTTACTAGACTGAGAGAGTATTACTAAACTGAGAGAGTGTTACTAAACTGAGAGAGTATTACTAAACTGAGAGAGCTGAGAGAGTATTACCAAACGGAGAGAATATTACTAAACTGAGAGAGTATTACTAAACTGAGAGAGCTGAGAGAGTATTACCAAACGGAGAGAATATTACTAAACTGAGAGAGTGTTACTAAACTGAGAGAATATTACTAAACTGAGAGAGCTGAGAGAATATTACTAAACTGAGAGAGTATTACTAAACTGAGAGAATATTACTAAACTGAGAGAGTATTACTAAACTGAGAGAGTATTACTAAACTGAGAGAATATTACTAAACTGAGAGAATATTACTAAACTGAGAGAGCTGAGAGAATATTACTAAACTGAGCGAATATTACTAAACTGAGAGAGTATTACTAAACTGAGGGAGTATTACTAAACCGAGAGAGTATTACTAAACTGAGAGAATATTACTAAACTGAGAGAGTATTACTAAACTGATAGAATATTACCCAACTGAGAGAGTATTACTAAACTGAGAGAGTGTTACTATACTGAGAGAATATTACTCAACTGAGAGAGTATTACTAAACTGAGAGAGTATTACTAAACTGAGAGAGTATTACTAAACTGAGAGAGTATTACTAAACTGAGGGAGTATTACTAAACCAAAAGAGTATTACTAAACTGAGAGAGTATTACTCAACTGAGAGAGTATTACTAAACTGATAGAATATTACTCAACGGAGAGAGTGTTACTAGAATGAGAGAGTATTACTAAACTGAGAGAGTGTTACTAAACTGAGAGAGTATTACTAAACTGAGAGAGCTGAGAGAGTATTACCAAACGGAGAGAATATTACTAAACTGAGAGAATATTACTAAACTGAGAGAATATTACTAAACTGAGAGAGCTGAGAGATATTACTAAACTGAGAGAGTATTACTAAACTGAGAGAATATTACTAAACTGAGAGAGTATTACTAAACTGAGAGAGTGTTACTAGACTGAGAGAGTATAACTAAACTGAGAGAATATTACTAAAATGAGAGAGTATTACTAAACTGAGGGAGTATTACTAAACCGAGAGAGTATTACTAAACTGAGAGAATATTACTAAACTGAGAGAGTATTACTAAACTGAGAGAGCTGAGAGAATATTACTAAACTGAGAGAATATTACTAAACTGAGAGAGTATTACTAAACAGAGGGAGTATTACTAAACCGAGAGAGTATTACTAACCTGAGAGAGATTACTAAACTGAGAGAATATTACTAAACTGTGAGAGTATTACTAAACTGAGAGAGTATTACTAACCCGAGAGAGTATTACTAAACTGAGAGAGTATTACTAAACTGAGAGAGTGTTACTAGACTGAGATAGTTTTACTCAACTGAGAGAGTGTTACTAAACTGAGAGAATATTACTCAACGGAGAGATTATTACTCAACTGAGAGAGTATTACTAAACTGAGAGAGTGTTACTAGACTGAGATAGTTTTACTCAACTGAGAGAGTGTTACTAAACTGAGAGAATATTACTCAACGGAGAGATTATTACTCAACTGAGAGAGTGTTACTAAACTAAGAGAGTATTACTAAACTGAGAGGGTATTACTAAACTGAGAGAGTGTTACTAGACTGAAATAGTATTACTCAACTGAGAGAGTGTTACTAAACTGAGAGAGTATTACTAACCCGAGACAGTATTACTAAACTGAGAGAGTATTACTAAACTGAGGGAGTGTTACTAGACTGAGATAGTATTACTCAACTGAGAGAGTATTACTAAACTGAGAGAGTGTTACTAGACTGAGAGAGTATAACTAAACTGAGAGAATATTACTAAACTGAGAGAGTATTACTAAACTGAGGGAGTATTACTAAACCGAGAGAGTATTACTAAACTGAGAGAATATTACTAAACTGAGAGTGTATTACTAAACTGAGAGAGCTGAGAGAATATTACTAAACTGAGAGAATATTACTAAACTGAGAGAGTATTACTAAACTGAGGGAGTATTACTAAACCGAGAGAGTATTACTAACCCGAGAGAGTATTACTAAACTGAGAGAGTATTACTAAACTGAGAGAGTGTTACTAGACTGAGATAGTATTACTCAACTGAGAGAGTATTACTAAACTGAGAGAGTATTACTAAACTGAGAGAATATTACTAAACGGTGAGAGTATTACTAAACTGAGAGAGTATTACTAACCCGAGAGAGTATTACTAAACTGAGAGAGTATTACTAAACTGAGAGAGTGTTACTAGACTGAGATAGTTTTACTCAACTGAGAGAGTGTTACTAAACTGAGAGAATATTACTCAACTGAGAGAGTATTACTAAACTGATAGAATATTACTCAACTGAGAGAGTGTTACTAGACTGAGAGAGTATTACTAAACTGAGAGAGTGTTACTAAACTGAGAGAGTATTACTAAACTGAGAGAGCTGAGAGAGTATTACCAAACGGAGAGAATATTACTAAACTGAGAGAGTATTACTAAACTGAGAGAGCTGAGAGAGTATTACCAAACGGAGAGAATATTACTAAACTGAGAGAGTGTTACTAAACTGAGAGAATATTACTAAACTGAGAGAGCTGAGAGAATATTACTAAACTGAGAGAGTATTACTAAACTGAGAGAATATTACTAAACTGAGAGAGTATTACTAAACTGAGAGAGTATTACTAAACTGAGAGAATATTACTAAACTGAGAGAATATTACTAAACTGAGAGAGCTGAGAGAATATTACTAAACTGAGCGAATATTACTAAACTGAGAGAGTATTACTAAACTGAGGGAGTATTACTAAACCGAGAGAGTATTACTAAACTGAGAGAATATTACTAAACTGAGAGAGTATTACTAAACTGATAGAATATTACCCAACTGAGAGAGTATTACTAAACTGAGAGAGTGTTACTATACTGAGAGAATATTACTCAACTGAGAGAGTATTACTAAACTGAGAGAGTATTACTAAACTGAGAGAGTATTACTAAACTGAGAGAGTATTACTAAACTGAGGGAGTATTACTAAACCAAAAGAGTATTACTAAACTGAGAGAGTATTACTCAACTGAGAGAGTATTACTAAACTGATAGAATATTACTCAACGGAGAGAGTGTTACTAGAATGAGAGAGTATTACTAAACTGAGAGAGTGTTACTAAACTGAGAGAGTATTACTAAACTGAGAGAGCTGAGAGAGTATTACCAAACGGAGAGAATATTACTAAACTGAGAGAATATTACTAAACTGAGAGAATATTACTAAACTGAGAGAGCTGAGAGATATTACTAAACTGAGAGAGTATTACTAAACTGAGAGAATATTACTAAACTGAGAGAGTATTACTAAACTGAGAGAGTATTACTAAACTGAGAGAATATTACTAAACTGAGAGAATATTACTAAAATGAGAGAGTATTACTAAACTGAGGGAGTATTACTAAACCGAGAGAGTATTACTAAACTGAGAGAATATTACTAAACTGAGAGAGTATTACTAAACTGAGAGAGCTGAGAGAATATTACTAAACTGAGAGAATATTACTAAACTGAGAGAGTATTACTAAACAGAGGGAGTATTACTAAACCGAGAGAGTATTACTAACCTGAGAGAGATTACTAAACTGAGAGAATATTACTAAACTGTGAGAGTATTACTAAACTGAGAGAGTATTACTAACCCGAGAGAGTATTACTAAACTGAGAGACTAAACTAAGAGAGTATTACTAAACTGAGAGGGTATTACTAAACTGAGAGAGTATTACTAACCCGAGAGAGTATTACTAAACTGAGAGAGTATTACTAAACTGAGAGAATATTACTCAACGGAGAGATTATTACTCAACTGAGAGAGTGTTACTAAACTAAGAGAGTATTACTAAACTGAGAGAATATAACTCAACGGAGAGATTATTACTAAACCGAGAGAGTATTACTAAACTGAGAGAATATTACTAAACTGAGAGAGTATTACTAAACTGAGAGAGCTGAGAGAATATTACTAAACTGAGAGAATATTACTAAACTGAGAGAGTATTACTAAACTGAGGGAGTATTACTAAACCGAGAGAGTATTACTAACCTGAGAGAGATTACTAAACTGAGAGAATATTACTAAACTGTGAGAGTATTACTAACCCGAGAGAGTATTACTAAACTGAGAGAGTATTACTAAACTGAGAGAGTGTTACTAGACTGAGATAGTTTTACTCAACTGAGAGAGTGTTACTGAACTGAGAGAATATTACTCAACGGAGAGATTATTACTCAACTGAGAGAGTATTACTAAACTGAGAGAGTATTACTAAACTGAGAGAGCTGAGAGAATATTACTAAACTGAGAGAATATCACTAAACTGAGAGAGTATTACTAAACTGAGGGAGTATTACTAAACAAAGGGAGTATTACTAAACTGAGAGAATATTACTAAACTGAGAGAGTATTACTAAACTGAGAGAGCTGAGAGAATATTACTAAACTGAGAGAATATTACTAAACTGAGAGAGTATTACTAAACAGAGGGAGTATTACTAAACCGAGAGAGTATTACTAACCTGAGAGAGATTACTAAACTGAGAGAATATTACTAAACTGTGAGAGTATTACTAAACTGAGAGAGTATTACTAACCCGAGAGAGTATTACTAAACTGAGAGAGTATTACTAAACTGAGAGAGTGTTACTAGACTGAGATAGTTTTACTCAACTGAGAGAGTGTTACTAAACTGAGAGAATATTACTCAACGGAGAGATTATTACTCAACTGAGAGAGTATTACTAAACTGAGAGAGTGTTACTAGACTGAGATAGTTTTACTCAACTGAGAGAGTGTTACTAAACTGAGAGAATATTACTAAACTGTGAGAGTATTACTAAACTGAGAGAGTATTACTAAACCGAGAGAGTATTACTAAACTGAGAGGGTATTACTAAACTGAGAGAGTGTTACTAGACTGAAATAGTATTACTCAACTGAGAGAGTGTTACTAAACTGAGAGAATATTACTCAACGGAGAGATTATTACTCAACTGAGAGAGTGTTACTAAACTAAGAGAGTATTACTAAACTGAGAGAATATAACTCAACGGAGAGATTATTACTAAACCGAGAGAGTATTACTAAACTGAGAGAATATTACTAAACTGAGAGAGTATTACTAAACTGAGAGAGCTGAGAGAATATTACTAAACTGAGAGAATATCACTAAACTGAGAGAGTATTACTAAACTGAGGGAGTATTACTAAACAAAGGGAGTATTACTAAACTGAGAGAATATTACTAAACTGAGAGAGTATTACTAAACTGAGAGAGCTGAGAGAATATTACTAAACTGAGAGAATATTACTAAACTGAGAGAGTATTACTAAACAGAGGGAGTATTACTAAACCGAGAGAGTATTACTAACCTGAGAGAGATTACTAAACTGAGAGAATATTACTAAACTGTGAGAGTATTACTAAACTGAGAGAGTATTACTAACCCGAGAGAGTATTACTAAACTGAGAGAGTATTACTAAACTGAGAGAGTGTTACTAGACTGAGATAGTTTTACTCAACTGAGAGAGTGTTACTAAACTGAGAGAATATTACTCAACGGAGAGATTATTACTCAACTGAGAGAGTATTACTAAACTGAGAGAGTGTTACTAGACTGAGATAGTTTTACTCAACTGAGAGAGTGTTACTAAACTGAGAGAATATTACTCAACGGAGAGATTATTACTCAACTGAGAGAGTGTTACTAAACTAAGAGAGTATTACTAAACTGAGAGGGTATTACTAAACTGAGAGAGTGTTACTAGACTGAAATAGTATTACTCAACTGAGAGAGTGTTACTAAACTGAGAGAATATTACTCAACGGAGAGATTATTACTCAACTGAGAGAGTGTTACTAAACTAAGAGAGTATTACTAAACTGAGAGAATATAACTCAACGGAGAGATTATTACTAAACCGAGAGAGTATTACTAAACTGAGAGAATATTACTAAACTGAGAGAGTATTACTAAACTGAGAGAGCTGAGAGAATATTACTAAACTGAGAGAATATTACTAAACTGAGAGAGTATTACTAAACTGAGGGAGTATTACTAAACCGAGAGAGTATTACTAACCTGAGAGAGATTACTAAACTGAGAGAATATTACTAAACTGTGAGAGTATTACTAAACTGAGAGAGTATTACTAACCCGAGAGAGTATTACTAAACTGAGAGAGTATTACTAAACTGAGAGAGTGTTACTAGACTGAGATAGTTTTACTCAACTGAGAGAGTGTTACTAAACTGAGAGAATATTACTCAACGGAGAGATTATTACTCAACTGAGAGAGTATTACTAAACTGAGAGAGTGTTACTAGACTGAGATAGTATTACTAAACTGAGACAATATTACTAAACTGAGAGAGTATTACTAAACTGAGGGAGTATTACTAAACCAAGAGAGTATTACAGTATTACTCAACTGAGAGAGTATTACTAAACTGATAGAATATTACTCAACGGAGAGAGTGTTACTAGACTGAGAGAGTATTACTAAACTGAGAGAATATTACTAAACTGAGAGAATATTACTAAACTGAGAGAATATTACTAAACTGAGAGAGTATTACTAAACTGAGAGAGTATTACTAAACTGAGGGAGCTGAGATAATATTACTAAACTGAGAGAATATTACTAAACTGAGAGAGTATTACTAAACTGAGGGAGTATTACTAAACCAAGAGAGTATTACTAAGCTGAGAGAATATTACTAAACTGAGAGAGTATTACTAAACTGAGAGAGCTGAGAGAATATTACTAAACTGAGAGAATATTACTAACCTGAGAGAGTATTACTAAACTGAGAGAGTATTACTAAACTGTGAGAGTATTACTAAACTGAGAGAGTATTACTAACCCGAGACAGTATTACTAAACTGAGAGAGTATTACTAAACTGAGGGAGTTTTACTAGACTGAGATAGTATTACTCAACTGAGAGAGTATTACTAAACTGAGAGAGTGTTACTAGACTGAGAGAGTATAACTAAACTGAGAGAATATTACTAAACTGAGAGAGTATTACTAAACTGAGGGAGTATTACTAAACCGAGAGAGTATTACTAAACTGAGAGAATATTACTAAACTGAGAGTGTATTACTAAACTGAGAGAGCTGAGAGAATATTACTAAACTGAGAGAATATTACTAAACTGAGAGAGTATTACTAAACTGAGGGAGTATTACTAAACCGAGAGAGTATTACTAACCCGAGAGAGTATTACTAAACTGAGAGAGTATTACTAAACTGAGAGAGTGTTACTAGACTGAGATAGTATTACTCAACTGAGAGAGTATTACTAAACTGAGAGAGTATTACTAAACTGAGAGAATATTACTAAACGGTGAGAGTATTACTAAACTGAGAGAGTATTACTAACCCGAGAGAGTATTACTAAACTGAGAGAGTATTACTAAACTGAGAGAGTGTTACTAGACTGAGATAGTTTTACGCAACTGAGAGAGTGTTACTAAACTGAGAGAATATTACTCAACTGAGAGAGTATTACTAAACTGATAGAATATTACTCAACTGAGAGAGTGTTACTAGACTGAGAGAGTATTACTAAACTGAGAGCGTGTTACTAAACTGAGAGAGTATTACTAAACTGAGAGAGCTGAGAGAGTATTACCAAACGGAGAGAATATTACTAAACTGAGAGAGTATTACTAAACTGAGAGCTGAGAGAGTATTACCAAACGGAGAGAATATTACTAAACTGAGAGAGTGTTACTAAACTGAGAGAATATTACTAAACTGAGAGAGCTGAGAGAATATTACTAAACTGAGAGAGTATTACTAAACTGAGAGAATATTACTAAACTGAGAGAGTATTACTAAACTGAGAGAGTATTACTAAACTGAGAGAATATTACTAAACTGAGAGAGTATTACTAAACTGAGAGAGCTGAGAGAATATTACTAAACTGAGAGAATATTACTAAACTGAGAGAGTATTACTAAACTGATAGAATATTACCCAACTGAGAGAGTATTACTAAACTGAGAGAGTGTTACTATACTGAGAGAATATTACTCAACTGAGAGAGTATTACTAAACTGAGAGAGTATTACTAAACTGAGAGAGTATTACTAAACTGAGAGAGTATTACTAAACTGAGGGAGTATTACTAAACCAAAAGAGTATTACTAAACTGAGAGAGTATTACTCAACTGAGAGAGTATTACTAAACTGAGAGAGTATTACTAAACTGAGAGAGCTGAGAGAATATTACTAAACTGAGAGAATATTACTAACCTGAGAGAGTATTACTAAACTGAGAGAGTATTACTAAACTGTGAGAGTATTACTAAACTGAGAGAGTATTACTAACCCGAGACAGTATTACTAAACTGAGAGAGTATTACTAAACTGAGGGAGTGTTACTAGACTGAGATAGTATTACTCAACTGAGAGAGTATTACTAAACTGAGAGAGTGTTACTAGACTGAGAGAGTATAACTAAACTGAGAGAATATTACTAAACTGAGAGAGTATTACTAAACTGAGGGAGTATTACTAAACCGAGAGAGTATTACTAAACTGAGAGAATATTACTAAACTGAGAGTGTATTACTAAACTGAGAGAGCTGAGAGAATATTACTAAACTGAGAGAATATTACTAAACTGAGAGAGTATTACTAAACTGAGGGAGTATTACTAAACCGAGAGAGTATTACTAACCCGAGAGAGTATTACTAAACTGAGAGAGTATTACTAAACTGAGAGAGTGTTACTAGACTGAGATAGTATTACTCAACTGAGAGAGTATTACTAAACTGAGAGAGTATTACTAAACTGAGAGAATATTACTAAACGGTGAGAGTATTACTAAACTGAGAGAGTATTACTAACCCGAGAGAGTATTACTAAACTGAGAGAGTATTACTAAACTGAGAGAGTGTTACTAGACTGAGATAGTTTTACTCAACTGAGAGAGTGTTACTAAACTGAGAGAATATTACTCAACTGAGAGAGTATTACTAAACTGATAGAATATTACTCAACTGAGAGAGTGTTACTAGACTGAGAGAGTATTACTAAACTGAGAGAGTGTTACTAAACTGAGAGAGTATTACTAAACTGAGAGAGCTGAGAGAGTATTACCAAACGGAGAGAATATTACTAAACTGAGAGAGTATTACTAAACTGAGAGAGCTGAGAGAGTATTACCAAACGGAGAGAATATTACTAAACTGAGAGAGTGTTACTAAACTGAGAGAATATTACTAAACTGAGAGAGCTGAGAGAATATTACTAAACTGAGAGAGTATTACTAAACTGAGAGAATATTACTAAACTGAGAGAGTATTACTAAACTGAGAGAGTATTACTAAACTGAGAGAATATTACTAAACTGAGAGAATATTACTAAACTGAGAGAGCTGAGAGAATATTACTAAACTGAGCGAATATTACTAAACTGAGAGAGTATTACTAAACTGAGGGAGTATTACTAAACCGAGAGAGTATTACTAAACTGAGAGAATATTACTAAACTGAGAGAGTATTACTAAACTGATAGAATATTACCCAACTGAGAGAGTATTACTAAACTGAGAGAGTATTACTAAACTGAGAGAGTATTACTAAACTGAGAGAGTATTACTAAACTGAGGGAGTATTACTAAACCAAAAGAGTATTACTAAACTGAGAGAGTATTACTCAACTGAGAGAGTATTACTAAACTGATAGAATATTACTCAACGGAGAGAGTGTTACTAGAATGAGAGAGTATTACTAAACTGAGAGAGTGTTACTAAACTGAGAGAGTATTACTAAACTGAGAGAGCTGAGAGAGTATTACCAAACGGAGAGAATATTACTAAACTGAGAGAATATTACTAAACTGAGAGAATATTACTAAACTGAGAGAGCTGAGAGATATTACTAAACTGAGAGAGTATTACTAAACTGAGAGAATATTACTAAACTGAGAGAGTATTACTAAACTGAGAGAGTGTTACTAGACTGAGAGAGTATAACTAAACTGAGAGAATATTACTAAACTGAGAGAGTATTACTAAACTGAGGGAGTATTACTAAACCGAGAGAGTATTACTAAACTGAGAGAATATTACTAAACTGAGAGAGTATTACTAAACTGAGAGAGCTGAGAGAATATTACTAAACTGAGAGAATATTACTAAACTGAGAGAGTATTACTAAACAGAGGGAGTATTACTAAACAGAGAGAGTATTACTAACCTGAGAGAGATTACTAAACTGAGAGAATATTACTAAACTGTGAGAGTATTACTAAACTGAGAGAGTATTACTAACCCGAGAGAGTATTACTAAACTGAGAGAGTATTACTAAACTGAGAGAGTGTTACTAGACTGAGATAGTTTTACTCAACTGAGAGAGTGTTACTAAACTGAGAGAATATTACTCAACGGAGAGATTATTACTCAACTGAGAGAGTATTACTAAACTGAGAGAGTGTTACTAGACTGAGATAGTTTTACTCAACTGAGAGAGTGTTACTAAACTGAGAGAATATTACTCAACGGAGAGATTATTACTCAACTGAGAGAGTATTACTAAACTGAGAGAGTATTACTAAACTGAGAGGGTATTACTAAACTGAGAGAGTGTTACTAGACTGAAATAGTATTACTCAACTGAGAGAGTGTTACTAAACTGAGAGAATATTACTCAACGGAGAGATTATTACTCAACTGAGAGAGTGTTACTAAACTAAGAGAGTATTACTAAACTGAGAGAATATAACTCAACGGAGAGATTATTACTAAACCGAGAGAGTATTACTAAACTGAGAGAATATTACTAAACTGAGAGAGTATTACTAAACTGAGAGAGCTGAGAGAATATTACTAAACTGAGAGAATATTACTAAACTGAGAGAGTATTACTAAACTGAGGGAGTATTACTAAACCGAGAGAGTATTACTAACCTGAGAGAGATTACTAAACTGAGAGAATATTACTAAACTGTGAGAGTATTACTAACCCGAGAGAGTATTACTAAACTGAGAGAGTATTACTAAACTGAGAGAGTGTTACTAGACTGAGATAGTTTTACTCAACTGAGAGAGTGTTACTAAACTGAGAGAATATTACTCAACGGAGAGATTATTACTCAACTGAGAGAGTATTACTAAACTGAGAGAGTATTACTAAACTGAGAGAGCTGAGAGAATATTACTAAACTGAGAGAATATCACTAAACTGAGAGAGTATTACTAAACTGAGGGAGTATTACTAAACAAAGGGAGTATTACTAAACTGAGAGAATATTACTAAACTGAGAGAGTATTACTAAACTGAGAGAGCTGAGAGAATATTACTAAACTGAGAGAATATTACTAAACTGAGAGAGTATTACTAAACAGAGGGAGTATTACTAAACCGAGAGAGTATTACTAACCTGAGAGAGATTACTAAACTGAGAGAATATTACTAAACTGTGAGAGTATTACTAAACTGAGAGAGTATTACTAACCCGAGAGAGTATTACTAAACTGAGAGAGTATTACTAAACTGAGAGAGTGTTACTAGACTGAGATAGTTTTACTCAACTGAGAGAGTGTTACTAAACTGAGAGAATATTACTCAACGGAGAGATTATTACTCAACTGAGAGAGTATTACTAAACTGAGAGAGTGTTACTAGACTGAGATAGTTTTACTCAACTGAGAGAGTGTTACTAAACTGAGAGAATATTACTCAACGGAGAGATTATTACTCAACTGAGAGAGTGTTACTAAACTGAGAGAGTATTACTAAACTGAGAGGGTATTACTAAACTGAGAGAGTGTTACTAGACTGAAATAGTATTACTCAACTGAGAGAGTGTTACTAAACTGAGAGAATATTACTCAACGGAGAGATTATTACTTAACTGAGAGAGTGTTACTAAACTAAGAGAGTATTACTAAACTGAGAGAATATTACTAAACGGAGAGAGTATTACGTATTACTAAACTGAGAGAGCTGAGAGAATATTACTAAACTGAGAGAATATTACTAAACTGAGAGAGTATTACTAACCCGAGAGAGTATTACTAAACTGAGAGAGTATTACTAAACTGAGAGAGTGTTACTAGACTGAGATAGTTTTACTCAACTGAGAGAGTGTTACTAAACTGAGAGAATATTACTCAACGGAGAGATTATTACTCAACTGAGAGAGTATTACTAAACTGAGAGAGTGTTACTAGACTGAGATAGTATTACTAAACTGAGAGAGTATTACTAAACTGAGACAATATTACTAAACTGAGAGAGTATTACTAAACTGAGGGAGTATTACTAAACCAAGAGAGTATTACAGTATTACTCAACTGAGAGAGTATTACTAAACTGATAGAATATTACTCAACGGAGAGAGTGTTACTAGACTGAGAGAGTATTACTAAACTGAGAGAATATTACTAAACTGAGAGAATATTACTAAACTGAGAGAATATTACTAAACTGAGAGAGTATTACTAAACTGAGAGAGTATTACTAAACTGAGGGAGCTGAGATAATATTACTAAACTGAGAGAATATTACTAAACTGAGAGAGTATTACTAAACTGAGGGAGTATTACTAAACCAAGAGAGTATTACTAAGCTGAGAGAATATTACTAAACTGAGAGAGTATTACTAAACTGAGAGAGCTGAGAGAATATTACTAAACTGAGAGAATATTACTAACCTGAGAGAGTATTACTAAACTGAGAGAGTATTACTAAACTGTGAGAGTATTACTAAACTGAGAGAGTATTACTAACCCGAGACAGTATTACTAAACTGAGAGAGTATTACTAAACTGAGGGAGTGTTACTAGACTGAGATAGTATTACTCAACTGAGAGAGTATTACTAAACTGAGAGAGTGTTACTAGACTGAGAGAGTATAACTAAACTGAGAGAATATTACTAAACTGAGAGAGTATTACTAAACTGAGGGAGTATTACTAAACCGAGAGAGTATTACTAAACTGAGAGAATATTACTAAACTGAGAGTGTATTACTAAACTGAGAGAGCTGAGAGAATATTACTAAACTGAGAGAGTATTACTAAACTGAGGGAGTATTACTAAACCGAGAGAGTATTACTAACCTGAGAGAGTATTACTAAACTGAGAGAGTATTACTAAACTGAGAGAGTGTTACTAGACTGAGATAGTATTACTCAACTGAGAGAGTATTACTAAACTGAGAGAGTATTACTAAACTGAGAGAATATTACTAAACGGTGAGAGTATTACTAAACTGAGAGAGTATTACTAACCCGAGAGAGTATTACTAAACTGAGAGAGTATTACTAAACTGAGAGAGTGTTACTAGACTGAGATAGTTTTACGCAACTGAGAGAGTGTTACTAAACTGAGAGAATATTACTCAACTGAGAGAGTATTACTAAACTGATAGAATATTACTCAACTGAGAGAGTGTTACTAGACTGAGAGAGTATTACTAAACTGAGAGCGTGTTACTAAACTGAGAGAGTATTACTAAACTGAGAGAGCTGAGAGAGTATTACCAAACGGAGAGAATATTACTAAACTGAGAGAGTATTACTAAACTGAGAGCTGAGAGAGTATTACCAAACGGAGAGAATATTACTAAACTGAGAGAGTGTTACTAAACTGAGAGAATATTACTAAACTGAGAGAGCTGAGAGAATATTACTAAACTGAGAGAGTATTGCTAAACTGAGAGAATATTACTAAACTGAGAGAGTATTACTAAACTGAGAGAGTATTACTAAACTGAGAGAATATTACTAAACTGAGAGAGTATTACTAAACTGAGAGAGCTGAGAGAATATTACTAAACTGAGCGAATATTACTAAACTGAGAGAGTATTACTAAACTGAGGGAGTATTACTAAACCGAGAGAGTATTACTAAACTGAGAGAATATTACTAAACTGAGAGAGTATTACTAAACTGATAGAATATTACCCAACTGAGAGAGTATTACTAAACTGAGAGAGTGTTACTATACTGAGAGAATATTACTCAACTGAGAGAGTATTACTAAACTGAGAGAGTATTACTAAACTGAGAGAGTATTACTAAACTGAGAGAGTTTTACTAAACTGAGGGAGTATTACTAAACCAAAAGAGTATTACTAAACTGAGAGAGTATTACTCAACTGAGAGAGTATTACTAAACTGATAGAATATTACTCAACGGAGAGAGTGTTACTAGACTGAGAGAGTATTACTAAACTGAGAGAGTGTTACTAAACTGAGAGAGTATTACTAAACTGAGAGAGCTGAGAGAGTATTACCAAACGGAGAGAATATTACTAAACTGAGAGAATATTACTAAACTGAGAGAATATTACTAAACTGAGAGAGCTGAGAGATATTACTAAACTGAGAGAGTATTACTAAACTGAGAGAATATTACTAAACTGAGAGAGTATTACTAAACTGAGAGAGTGTTACTAGACTGAGAGAGTATAACTAAACTGAGAGAATATTACTAAACTGAGAGAGTATTACTAAACTGAGGGAGTATTACTAAACCGAGAGAGTATTACTAAACTGAGAGAATATTACTAAACTGAGAGAGTATTACTAAACTGAGAGAGCTGAGAGAATATTACTAAACTGAGAGAATATTACTAAACTGAGAGAGTATTACTAAACAGAGGGAGTATTACTAAACCGAGAGAGTATTACTAACCTGAGAGAGATTACTAAACTGAGAGAATATTACTAAACTGTGAGAGTATTACTAAACTGAGAGAGTATTACTAACCCGAGAGAGTATTACTAAACTGAGAGAGTATTACTAAACTGAGAGAGTGTTACTAGACTGAGATAGTTTTACTCAACTGAGAGAGTGTTACTAAACTGAGAGAATATTACTCAACGGAGAGATTATTACTAAACTGAGAGAGTATTACTAAACTGAGAGAGTGTTACTAGACTGAGATAGTTTTACTCAACTGAGAGAGTGTTACTAAACTGAGAGAATATTACTCAACGGAGAGATTATTACTCAACTGAGAGAGTGTTACTAAACTAAGAGAGTATTACTAAACTGAGAGGGTATTACTAAACTGAGAGAGTGTTACTAGACTGAAATAGTATTACTCAACTGAGAGAGTGTTACTAAACTGAGAGAATATTACTCAACGGAGAGATTATTACTCAACTGAGAGAGTGTTACTAAACTAAGAGAGTATTACTAAACTGAGAGAATATAACTCAACGGAGAGATTATTACTAAACCGAGAGAGTATTACTAAACTGAGAGAATATTACTAAACTGAGAGAGTATTACTAAACTGAGAGAGCTGAGAGAATATTACTAAACTGAGAGAATATTACTAAACTGAGAGAGTATTACTAAACTGAGGGAGTATTACTAAACCGAGAGAATATTACTAACCTGAGAGAGATTACTAAACTGAGAGAATATTACTAAACTGTGAGAGTATTACTAAACTGAGAGAGTATTACTAACCCGAGAGAGTATTACTAAACTGAGAGAGTATTACTAAACTGAGAGAGTGTTACTAGACTGAGATAGTTTTACTCAACTGAGAGAGTGTTACTAAACTGAGAGAATATTACTCAACGGAGAGATTATTACTCAACTGAGAGAGTATTACTAAACTGAGAGAGTATTACTAAACTGAGAGAGCTGAGAGAATATTACTAAACTGAGAGAATATCACTAAACTGAGAGAGTATTACTAAACTGAGGGAGTATTACTAAACAAAGGGAGTATTACTAAACTGAGAGAATATTACTAAACTGAGAGAGTATTACTAAACTGAGAGAGCTGAGAGAATATTACTAAACTGAGAGAATATTACTAAACTGAGAGAATATTACTAAACTGAGAGAGCTGAGAGATATTACTAAACTGAGAGAGTATTACTAAACTGAGAGAATATTACTAAACTGAGAGAGTATTACTAAACTGAGAGAGTGTTACTAGACTGAGAGAGTATAACTAAACTGAGAGAATATTACTAAACTGAGAGAGTATTACTAAACTGAGGGAGTATTACTAAACCGAGAGAGTATTACTAAACTGAGAGAATATTACTAAACTGAGAGAGTATTACTAAACTGAGAGAGCTGAGAGAATATTACTAAACTGAGAGAATATTACTAAACTGAGAGAGTATTACTAAACAGAGGGAGTATTACTAAACCGAGAGAGTATTACTAACCTGAGAGAGATTACTAAACTGAGAGAGTATTACTAAACTGAGAGAGTGTTACTAGACTGAGATAGTTTTACTCAACTGAGAGAGTGTTACTAAACTGAGAGAATATTACTCAACGGAGAGATTATTACTCAACTGAGAGAGTATTACTAAACTGAGAGAGTGTTACTAGACTGAGATAGTTTTACTCAACTGAGAGAGTGTTACTAAACTGAGAGAATATTACTCAACGGAGAGATTATTACTCAACTGAGAGAGTGTTACTAAACTAAGAGAGTATTACTAAACTGAGAGGGTATTACTAAACTGAGAGAGTGTTACTAGACTGAAATAGTATTACTCAACTGAGAGAGTGTTACTAAACTGAGAGAATATTACTCAACGGAGAGATTATTACTCAACTGAGAGAGTGTTACTAAACTAAGAGAGTATTACTAAACTGAGAGAATATAACTCAACGGAGAGATTATTACTAAACCGAGAGAGTATTACTAAACTGAGAGAATATTACTAAACTGAGAGAGTATTACTAAACTGAGAGAGCTGAGAGAATATTACTAAACTGAGAGAATATTACTAAACTGAGAGAGTATTACTAAACTGAGGGAGTATTACTAAACCGAGAGAGTATTACTAACCTGAGAGAGATTACTAAACTGAGAGAATATTACTAAACTGTGAGAGTATTACTAAACTGAGAGAGTATTACTAACCCGAGAGAGTATTACTAAACTGAGAGAGTATTACTAAACTGAGAGAGTGTTACTAGACTGAGATAGTTTTACTCAACTGAGAGAGTGTTACTAAACTGAGAGAATATTACTCAACGGAGAGATTATTACTCAACTGAGAGAGTATTACTAAACTGAGAGAGTATTACTAAACTGAGAGAGCTGAGAGAATATTACTAAACTGAGAGAATATCACTAAACTGAGAGAGTATTACTAAACTGAGGGAGTATTACTAAACAAAGGGAGTATTACTAAACTGAGAGAATATTACTAAACTGAGAGAGTATTACTAAACTGAGAGAGCTGAGAGAATATTACTAAACTGAGAGAATATTACTAACCTGAGAGAGTATTACTAAACTGAGAGAGTATTACTAAACTGTGAGAGTATTACTAAACTGAGAGAGTATTACTAACCCGAGACAGTATTACTAAACTGAGAGAGTATTACTAAACTGAGGGAGTGTTACTAGACTGAGATAGTATTACTCAACTGAGAGAGTATTACTAAACTGAGAGAGTGTTACTAGACTGAGAGAGTATAACTAAACTGAGAGAATATTACTAAACTGAGACAGTATTACTAAACTGAGGGAGTATTACTAAACCGAGAGAGTATTACTAAACTGAGAGAATATTACTAAACTGAGAGAGTATTACTAAACTGAGAGAGCTGAGAGAATATTACTAAACTGAGAGAATATTACTAAACTGAGAGAGTATTACTAAACTGAGGGAGTATTACTAAACCGAGAGAGTATTACTAACCCGAGAGAGTATTACTAAACTGAGAGAGTATTACTAAACTGAGAGAGTGTTACTAGACTGAGATAGTATTACTCAACTGAGAGAGTATTACTAAACTGAGAGAATATTACTAAACTGAGAGAATATTACTAAACGGTGAGAGTATTACTAAACTGAGAGAGTATTACTAACCCGAGAGAGTATTACTAAACTGAGAGAGTATTACTAACTGAGAGAGTGTTACTAAACTGAGAGAGTGTTACTAGACTGAGATAGTATTACTCAACTGAGGGAGTATTACTAAACCGAGAGAGTATTACTAAACTGAGAGAATATTACTAAACTGAGAGAGTATTACTAAACTGAGAGAGCTGAGAGAATATTACTAAACTGAGAGAGTATTACTAAACTGAGAGACTATTACTAAACTGAGGGAGTATTACTAAACCGAGAGAGTATTACTAAACTGAGAGAATATTACTAAACTGAGAGAGTATTACTAAACTGAGAGTGCTGAGAGAATATTACTAAACTGAGAGAGTATTACTAAACTGAGAGAATATTACTAACCCGAGAGAGTATTACTAAACTGAGAGAGTATTACTAAACTGAGAGAGTGTTACTAGACTGAGAGAGTATTACTCAACTGAGAGAGTATTACTAAACTGAGAGAGTATTACTAAACTGATGGAGTATTACTAAACCGAGAGAGTATTACTAAACTGAGAGAATATTACTAAACTGTGAGAGTATTACTAAACTGAGAGAGTATTACTAACCCGAGAGAGTATTACTAAACTGAGAGAGTATTACTAAACTGATGGAGTATTACTAAACCGAGAGAGTATTACTAAACTGAGAGAATATTACTAAACTGTGAGAGTATTACTAAACTGAGAGAGTATTACTAACCCGAGAGAGTATTACTAAACTGAGAGAGTATTACTAAACTGAGAGAGTATTACTAAACTGAGAGAGCTGAGAGAATATTACTAAACTGAGAGAGTATTACTAAACTGAGAGAATATTACTAACCCGAGAGAGTATTACTAAACTGAGAGAGTATTACTAAACTGAGAGAGTGTTACTAGACTGAGATAGTATTACTCAACTGAGAGAGTATTACTAAACTGAGAGAGTATTACTAAACTGATGGAGTATTACTAAACCGAGAGAGTATTACTAAACTGAGAGAGTATTACTAAACTGAGGGAGTATTACTAAACCAAAAGAGTATTACTAAACTGAGAGAGTATTACTCAACTGAGAGAGTATTACTAAACTGATAGAATATTACTCAACGGAGAGAGTGTTACTAGACTGAGAGAGTATTACTAAACTGAGAGAGTGTTACTAAACTGAGAGAGTATTACTAAACTGAGAGAGCTGAGAGAGTATTACCAAACGGAGAGAATATTACTAAACTGAGAGAATATTACTAAACTGAGAGAATATTACTAAACTGAGAGAGCTGAGAGATATTACTAAACTGAGAGAGTATTACTAAACTGAGAGAATATTACTAAACTGAGAGAGTATTACTAAACTGAGAGAGTGTTACTAGACTGAGAGAGTATAACTAAACTGAGAGAATATTACTAAACTGAGAGAGTATTACTAAACTGAGGGAGTATTACTAAACCGAGAGAGTATTACTAAACTGAGAGAATATTACTAAACTGAGAGAGTATTACTAAACTGAGAGAGCTGAGAGAATATTACTAAACTGAGAGAATATTACTAAACTGAGAGAGTATTACTAAACAGAGGGAGTATTACTAAACCGAGAGAGTATTACTAACCTGAGAGAGATTACTAAACTGAGAGAATATTACTAAACTGTGAGAGTATTACTAAACTGAGAGAGTATTACTAACCCGAGAGAGTATTACTAAACTGAGAGAGTATTACTAAACTGAGAGAGTGTTACTAGACTGAGATAGTTTTACTCAACTGAGAGAGTGTTACTAAACTGAGAGAATATTACTCAACGGAGAGATTATTACTCAACTGAGAGAGTATTACTAAACTGAGAGAGTGTTACTAGACTGAGATAGTTTTACTCAACTGAGAGAGTGTTACTAAACTGAGAGAATATTACTCAACGGAGAGATTATTACTCAACTGAGAGAGTGTTACTAAACTAAGAGAGTATTACTAAACTGAGAGGGTATTACTAAACTGAGAGAGTGTTACTAGACTGAAATTGTATTACTCAACTGAGAGAGTGTTACTAAACTGTGAGAATATTACTCAACGGAGAGATTATTACTCAACTGAGAGAGTGTTACTAAACTAAGAGAGTATTACTAAACTGAGAGAATATAACTCAACGGAGAGATTATTACTAAACCGAGAGAGTATTACTAAACTGAGAGAATATTACTAAACTGAGAGAGTATTACTAAACTGAGAGAGCTGAGAGAATATTACTAAACTGAGAGAATATTACTAAACTGAGAGAGTATTACTAAACTGAGGGAGTATTACTAAACCGAGAGAGTATTACTAACCTGAGAGAGATTACTAAACTGAGAGAATATTACTAAACTGTGAGAGTATTACTAAACTGAGAGAGTATTACTAACCCGAGAGAGTATTACTAAACTGAGAGAGTATTACTAAACTGAGAGAGTGTTACTAGACTGAGATAGTTTTACTCAACTGAGAGAGTGTTACTAAACTGAGAGAATATTACTCAACGGAGAGATTATTACTCAACTGAGAGAGTATTACTAAACTGAGAGAGTATTACTAAACTGAGAGAGCTGAGAGAATATTACTAAACTGAGAGAATATCACTAAACTGAGAGAGTATTACTAAACTGAGGGAGTATTACTAAACAAAGGGAGTATTACTAAACTGAGAGAATATTACTAAACTGAGAGAGTATTACTAAACTGAGAGAGCTGAGAGAATATTACTAAACTGAGAGAATATTACTAACCTGAGAGAGTATTACTAAACTGAGAGAGTATTACTAAACTGTGAGAGTATTACTAAACTGAGAGAGTATTACTAACCCGAGACAGTATTACTAAACTGAGAGAGTATTACTAAACTGAGGGAGTGTTACTAGACTGAGATAGTATTACTAAACTGAGAGAGTATTACTAAACTGAGAGAGTGTTACTAGACTGAGAGAGTATAACTAAACTGAGAGAATATTACTAAACTGAGACAGTATTACTAAACTGAGGGAGTATTACTAAACCGAGAGAGTATTACTAAACTGAGAGAATATTACTAAACTGAGAGTGTATTACTAAACTGAGAGAGCTGAGAGAATATTACTAAACTGAGAGAATATTACTAAACTGAGAGAGTATTACTAAACTGAGGGAGTATTACTAAACCGAGAGAGTATTACTAACCCGAGAGAGTATTACTAAACTGAGAGAGTATTACTAAACTGAGAGAGTGTTACTAGACTGAGATAGTATTACTCAACTGAGAGAGTATTACTAAACTGAGAGAATATTACTAAACTGAGAGAATATTACTAAACGGTGAGAGTATTACTAAACTGAGAGAGTATTACTAACCCGAGAGAGTATTACTAAACTGAGAGAGTATTACTAACTGAGAGAGTGTTACTAGACTGAGAGAATATTACTCAACGGAGAGATTATTACTCAACTGAGAGAGTGTTACTAAACTAAGAGAGTATTACTAAACTGAGAGAGTATTACTAAACTGAGACAATATTACTAAACTGAGAGAGTATTACTAAACTGAGGGAGTATTACTAAACCAAGAGTGTATTACTAAACTGAGAGAGTATTACTCAACTGAGAGAGTATTACTAAACTGATAGAATATTACTCAACGGAGAGAGTGTTACTAAACTGAGAGAGTATTACTAAACTGAGAAAGCTGAGAGAGTATTACCAAATGGAGAGAATATTACTAAACTGAGAGAATATTACTAAACTGAGAGAATATTACTAAACTGAGAGAGCTGAGAGAATATTACTAAACTGAGAGAGTATTACTAAACTGAGAGAATATTACTAAAAGAGAGAGTATTACTAAACTGAGAAAGTATTACTAAACTGAGAGAATATTACTAAACTGAGAGAGTATTACTAAACTGAGAGAGCTGAGAGAATATTACTAAACTGAGCGAATATTACTAAACTGAGAGAGTATTACTAAACTGAGGGAGTATTACTAAACCGAGAGAATATTACTAAACTGAGAGAATATTACTAAACTGAGAGAGTATTACTAAACTGAGAGAGCTGAGAGAATATTACTAAACTGAGAGAGTATTACTAAACTGAGAGAATATTACTAAACTGAGAGAGCTGAGAGAATATTACTAAACTGAGAGAGTATTACTAAACTGAGAGAATATTACTAAACTGAGAGAGTATTACTAAACTGAGAGAGTGTTACTAAACTGAGAGAAAATTACTCAACGGAGAGAATATCACTAAACTGAGAGAGTATTACTAAACCGAGGGAGTATTACTAAACAAAGGGAGTATTACTAAACTGAGAGGGTATTACTAAACTGAGAGAGTGTTACTAAACTGAGAGAGTGTTACTAGACTGAGATAGTATTACTCAACTGAGGGAGTATTACTAAACCGAGAGAGTATTACTAAACTGAGAGAATATTACTAAACTGAGAGAGTATTACTAAACTGAGAGAGCTGAGAGAATATTACTAAACTGAGAGAGTATTACTAAACTGAGAGACTATTACTAAACTGAGGGAGTATTACTAAACCGAGAGAGTATTACTAAACTGAGAGAATATTACTAAACTGAGAGAGTATTACTAAACTGAGAGTGCTGAGAGAATATTACTAAACTGAGAGAGTATTACTAAACTGAGAGAATATTACTAACCCGAGAGAGTATTACTAAACTGAGAGAATATTACTAAACTGAGAGAGTATTACTAAACTGAGATAGTATTACTCAACTGAGAGAGTATTACTAAACTGAGAGAGTATTACTAAACTGATGGAGTATTACTAAACCGAGAGAGTATTACTAAACTGAGAGAATATTACTAAACTGTGAGAGTATTACTAAACTGAGAGAGTATTACTAACCCGAGAGAGTATTACTAAACTGAGAGAGTATTACTAAACTGAGAGAGTATTACTAAACTGAGAGAGCTGAGAGAATATTACTAAACTGAGAGAGTATTACTAAACTGAGAGAATATTACTAACCCGAGAGAGTATTACTAAACTGAGAGAGTATTACTAAACTGAGAGAGTGTTACTAGACTGAGATAGTATTACTCAACTGAGAGAGTATTACTAAACTGAGAGAGTATTACTAAACTGATGGAGTATTACTAAACCGAGAGAGTATTACTAAACTGAGAGAATATTACTAAACTGTGAGAGTATTACTAAACTGATGGAGTATTACTAAACCGAGAGAGTATTACTAAACTGAGAGAATATTACTAAACTGTGAGAGTATTACTAAACTGAGAGAGTATTACTAACCCGAGAGAGTATTACTAAACTGAGAGAGTATAACTAAACTGAGAGAGCTGAGAGAATATTACTAAACTGAGAGGATATTACTAAACTGAGAGAGTATTACTAAACTGAGAGAGTGTTACTAAACTGAGAGAGTATTACTAAACTGAGAGATGAGAGAGTATTACAAGACTGAGAGAGTATTACTAAACTGAGAGAGTTTTACTAAACTGAGAAAGTACTACTAACCCGAGAGAGCATTACTAAACTGGGAGAGTATTACTAAACTGAGAGAATATTACTAAACTGAGAGAGCTGAGAGAATATTACTAAACTGAGAGAGTATTACTAAACTGAGAGATTATTACTAAACTGAGAGAGTATTACTAAACTGAGAGAGTGCTACTAAACTGAGAGAGAATTACTCAACGGAGAGATTATTACTCAAATGAGAGAGTATTACTAAACTGAGAGAGTATTACTAAACTGAGAGAGTGTTGCTAGACTGAGATAGTATTACTAAACTGAGAGGATATAACTAAACTGAGACAGTTTTACTAAACTGAGAGAGTGTTACTAAACTGAGAGAATATTACTCGACGGAGAGATTATTACTCAACTGAGAGAGTGTTACTAAACTAAGAGAGTATTACTAAACTGAGAGAGTATTACTAAACTGAGACAATATTACTAAACTGAGAGAGTATTACTAAACTGAGGGAGTATTACTAAACCAAGAGAGTATTACTCAACTGAGAGAGTATTACTCAACTGAGAGAGTATTACTAAACTGATAGAATATTACTCAACGGAGAGAGTGTTACTAGACTGAGAGAGTATTACGAAACTGAGAGAGTGTTACTAAACTGAGAGAGTATTACTAAACTGAGAGAGCTGAGAGAGTATTACCAAACGGAGAGAATATTACTAAACTGAGAGAATATTACTAAACTGAGAGAATATTACTAAACTGAGAGAGCTGAGAGAATATTACTAAACTGAGAGAGTATTACTAAACTGAGAGAGCTGAGAGAGTATTACCAAACGGAGAGAATATTACTAAACTGAGAGAATATTACTAAACGGAGAGAATATTACTAAACTGAGAGAATATTACTAAACTGAGAGAATATTACTAAACTGAGAGAGTATTACTAAACTGAGAAAGTATTAATAAACTGAGAGAATATTACTAAACTGAGAGAGTATTACTTAACTGAGAGAGCTGAGAGAATATTACTAAACTGAGCGAATATTACTAAACTGAGAGAGTATTACTAAACTGAGGGAGTATTACTAAACCGAGAGAGGATTACTAAACTGAGAGAATATTACTAAACTGAGAGAGTATTACTAAACTGAGAGAGCTGAGAGAATATTACTAAACTGAGAGAGTATTACTAAACTGAGAGAATATTACTAACCCGAGAGAGTATTACTAAACTGAGAGAGTATTACTAAACTGAGAGAGTGTTACTAGACTGAGATAGTATTACTCAACTGAGGGAGTATTACTAAACCGAGAGAGTATTACTAAACTGAGAGAATATTACTAACCCGAGAGAGTATTACTAAACTGAGAGAGTATTACTAAACTGAGAGAGTGTTACTAGACTGAGATAGTATTACTCAACTGAGATAGTATTACTCAACTGAGAGAGTGTTACTAAACTAAGAGAGTATTACTAAACTGAGAGAGTATTACTAAACTGAGACAATATTACTAAACTGAGAGAGTATTACTAAACTGAGGGAGTATTACTAAACCAAGAGAGTATTACTAAACTGAGAGAGTATTACTCAACTGAGAGAGTATTACTAAACTGATAGAATATTACTCAACGGAGAGAGTGTTACTAAACTGAGAGAGTATTACTAAACTGAGAGAGCTGAGAGAGTATTACCAAACGGAGAGAATATTACTAAACTGAGAGAATATTACTAAACTGAGAGAATATTACTAAAAGAGAGAGTGTTACTAGACTGAGATAGTATTACTCAACTGAGAGAGTATTACTAAACGGAGAGAGTGTTACTAGACTGAGAGAGTATTACTAAACTGAGAGAATATTACTAAACTGAGAGAGTATTACTAAACTGATGGAGTATTACTAAACTGTGAGAGTATTACTAAACTGAGAGAGTATTACTAACCCGAGAGAGTATTACTAAACTGAGAGAATATTACTAAACTGAGAGAATATTACTAAACTGAGAGAGTATAACTAAACTGAGAGAGCTGAGAGAATATTACTAAACTGAGAGGATATTACTAAACTGAGAGAGTATTATTAACCCGAGAGAGTATTACTAAACTGAGAGAGTATTACTAAACTGAGAGAATATTACTAAACTGAGAGAGTATAACTAAACTGAGAGAGCTGAGAGAATATTACTAAACTGAGAGGATATTACTAAACTGAGAGAGTATTACTAAACTGAGAGAGTGTTACTAAACTGAGAGAGTATTACTAAACTGAGAGAGCTGAGAGAGTATTACAAGACTGAGAGAGTATTACTAAACTGAGAGAGTTTTACTAAACTGAGAAAGTACTGCTAACCCGAGAGAGTATTACTAAACTGAGAGAGTATTACTAAACTGAGAGAATATTACTAAACTGAGAGAGCTATTACTAAACTGAGAGAGTATTACTAAACTGAGAGAATATTACTAAACTGAGAGAGTATTACTAAACTGAGAGAGTATTACTAAACTGAGAGAATATTACTAAACCGAGAGAATATTACTAAACTGAGAGAGTATTACTAAACTGAGAGAGTATTACTAAACTGAGAGAGTATTACTAAACTGAGAGGGTATTACTAAACTGAGAGAGTATTACTAAACTGAGAGAGTATTACTAAACTGAGAGAGTATTACTCAACTGAGAGAGTATTACTAAACTGAGAGAGTATTACTAAACTGAGAGAATATTACTAAACTGAGAGAGTATTACTAAACTGAGAGAGCTGAGAGAATATTACTAAACTGAGAGAGTATTACTAAACTGAGAGAATATTACTAAACTGAGGGAGTATTACTAAACTGATGGAGTATTACTAAACCGAGAGAGTATTACTAAACTGAGAGAATATTACTAAACTGTGAGAGTATTACTAAACTGAGAGAGTATTACTAACCCGAGAGAGTATTACTAAACTGAGAGAGTATTACTAAACTGAGAGAATATTACTAAACTGAGAGAGTATAACTAAACTGAGAGAGCTGAGAGAATATTACTAAACTGAGAGGATATTACTAAACTGAGAGAGTATTACTAAACTGAGAGAGTGTTACTAAACTGAGAGAGTATTACTAAACTGAGAAAGTACTACTAACCCGAGAGAGTATTACTAAACTGAGAGAGTATTACTAAACTGAGAGAATATTACTAAACTGAGAGAGCTGAGAGAATATTACTAAACTGAGAGAGTATTACTAAACTGAGAGAGTATTACTAAACTGAGGGAGTATTACTAAACCGACAGAGTATTACTAAACTGAGAGAATATTACTAAACTGAGAGAGTATTACTAAACTGAGAGAGCTGAGAGAATATTACTAAACTGAGAGAGTATTACTAAACTGAGAGAATATTACTAACCCGAGAGAGTATTACTAAACTGAGAGAGTATTACTAAACTGAGAGAGTGTTACTAGACTGAGATAGTATTACTCAACTGAGAGAGTATTACTAAACTGAGAGAGTGTTACTAAACTGAGAGAAAATTACTCAACGGAGAGATTATTACTCAACTGAGAGAGTATTACTAAACTGAGAGAGTGTTGCTAGACTGAGATAGTATTACTAAACTGAGAGGATATAACTAAACTGAGACAGTTTTACTAAACTGAGACAGTTTTACTAAACTGAGACAGTTTTACTAGACTGAGATAGTTTTACTCAACTGAGAGAGTGTTACTAAACTGAGAGAATATTACTCAACAGAGAGATTATTACTCAACTGAGAGAGTGTTACTAAACTAAGAGAGTATTACTAAACTGGGAGAGTATTACTAAACTGAGACAATATTACTAAACTGAGAGAGTATTACTAAACTGAGGGAGTATTACTAAACCAAGAGAGTATTACTAAACTGAGAGAGTATTACTCAACTGAGAGAGTATTACTAAACTGATAGAATATTACTCAACGGAGAGAGTGTTACTAGACTGAGAGAGTATTGCTAAACTGAGAGACTGTTACTAAACTGAGAGAGTATTACTAAACTGAGAGAGCTGAGAGAGTATTACCAAACGGAGAGAATATTACTAAACTGAGAGAATATTACTAAACTGAGAGAATATTACTAAACTGAGAGAATATTACTAAAAGAGAGAGTGTTACTAGACTGAGATAGTATTACTCAACTGAGAGAGTATTACTAAACGGAGAGAGTGTTACTAGACTGAGAGAGTATTACTAAACTGAGAGAATATTACTAAACTGAGAGAGTATTACTAAACTGATGGAGTATTACTAAACTGTGAGAGTATTACTAAACTGAGAGAGTATTACTAACCCGAGAGAGTATTACTAAACTGAGAGAGTATTACTAAACTGAGAGAATATTACTAAACTGAGAGAGTATAACTAAACTGAGAGAGCTGAGAGAATATTACTAAACTGAGAGGATATTACTAAACTGAGAGAGTATTATTAACCCGAGAGAGTATTACTAAACTGAGAGAATATTACTAAACTGAGAGAGTATAACTAAACTGAGAGAGCTGAGAGAATATTACTAAACTGAGAGGATATTACTAAACTGAGAGAGTATTACTAAACTGAGAGAGTGTTACTAAACTGAGAGAGTATTACTAAACTGAGAGAGCTGAGAGAGTATTACAAAACTGAGAGAGTATTACTAAACTGAGAGAGTTTTACTAAACTGAGACAGTACTGCTAACCCGAGAGAGTATTACTAAACTGAGAGAGTATTACTAAACTGAGAGAGTATTACTAAACTGAGAGAGCTGAGAGAATATTACTAAACTGAGAGAGTATTACTAAACTGAGAGAATATTACTAAACTGAGAGAGTATTACTAAACTGAGAGAATATTACTAAACTGAGAGAGTATTACTGACTGAGAGAGTATTACTAAACTGATTACTAAACTGAGAGAGTATTACTAAACTGAGAGAGTATTACTAAACTGAGAGAGTATTACTAAACTGAGAGAGTATTACTAAACTGAGAGAGTATTACTAAACTGAGAGAGTATTACTCAACTGAGGGAGTATTACTAAACTGAGAGAGTATTACTAAACTGAGAGAGTATTACTAAACTGAGAGAGTATTACTAAACTGAGAGAGCTGAGAGAATATTACTAAACTGAGAGAGTATTACTAAACTGAGAGAATATTACTAAACTGAGGGAGTATTACTAAACTGATGGAGTATTACTAAACCGAGAGAGTATTACTAAACTGAGAGAATATTACTAAACTGTGAGAGTATTACTAAACTGAGAGAGTATTACTAACCCGAGAGAGTATTACTAAACTGAGAGAGTATTACTAAACTGAGAGAATATTACTAAACTGAGAGAGTATAACTAAACTGAGAGAGCTGAGAGAATATTACTAAACTGAGAGGATATTACTAAACTGAGAGAGTATTACTAAACTGAGAGAGTGTTACTAAACTGAGAGAGTATTACTAAACTGAGAAAGTACTACTAACCCGAGAGAGTATTACTAAACTGAGAGAGTATTACTAAACTGAGAGAATATTACTAAACTGAGAGAGCTGAGAGAATATTACTAAACTGAGAGAGTATTACTAAACTGAGAGAGTATTACTAAACTGAGGGAGTATTACTAAACCGAGAGAGTATTACTAAACTGAGAGAATATTACTAAACTGAGAGAGTATTACTAAACTGAGAGAGCTGAGAGAATATTACTAAACTGAGAGAGTATTACTAAACTGAGAGAATATTACTAACCCGAGAGAGTATTACTAAACTGAGAGAGTATTACTAAACTGAGAGAGTGTTACTAGACTGAGATAGTATTACTCAACTGAGAGAGTATTACTAAACTGAGAGAGTGTTACTAAACTGAGAGAAAATTACTCAACGGAGAGATTATTACTCAACTGAGAGAGTATTACTAAACTGAGAGAGTGTTGCTAGACTGAGATAGTATTACTAAACTGAGAGGATATAACTAAACTGAGACAGTTTTACTAAACTGAGACAGTTTTACTAAACTGAGACAGTTTTACTAGACTGAGATAGTTTTACTCAACTGAGAGAGTGTTACTAAACTGAGAGAATATTACTCAACAGAGAGATTATTACTAAACTGAGAGAGTGTTACTAAACTGAGAGAGTATTACTAAACTGGGAGAGTATTACTAAACTGAGAGAATATTACTAAACTGAGAGAGTATTACTAAACTGAGGGAGTATTACTAAACCAAGAGAGTATTACTAAACTGAGAGAGTATTACTCAACTGAGAGAGTATTACTAAACTGATAGAATATTACTCAACGGAGAGAGTGTTACTAGACTGAGAGAGTATTACTAAACTGAGAGACTGTTACTAAACTGAGAGAGTATTACTAAACTGAGAGAGCTGAGAGAGTATTACCAAACGGAGAGAATATTACTAAACTGAGAGAATATTACTAAACTGAGAGAATATTACTAAACTGAGAGAGCTGAGAGAATATTACTAAACTGAGAGAGTATTACTAAACTGAGAGAATATTACTAAACTGAGAGAGTATTACTAAACTGAGAAAGTATTAATAAACTGAGAGAATATTACTAAACTGAGAGAGTATTACTAAACTGAGAGAGTATTACTAAACTGAACGAATATTACTAAACTGAGAGAGTATTACTAAACGGAGGGAGTATTACTAAACCGAGAGAGGATTACTAAACTGAGAGAATATTACTAAACTGAGAGAGTATTACTAAACTGAGAGAGCTGAGAGAATATTACTAAACTGAGAGAGTATTACTAAACTGAGAGAATATTAATAACCCGAGAGAGTATTACTAAACTGAGAGAGTATTACTAAACTGAGAGAGTGTTACTAGACTGAGATAGTATTACTCAACTGAGGGAGTATTACTAAACCGAGAGAGTATTACTAAACTGAGAGAGCTGAGAGAATATTACTAAACTGAGAGAGTATTACTAAACTGAGAGAATATTACTAACCCGAGAGTGTATTACTAAACTGAGAGAGTATTACTAAACTGAGAGAGTGTTACTAGACTGAGAGAGTATAACTAAACTGAGAGAATATTACTAAACTGAGAGAGTATTACTAAACTGAGGGAGTATTACTAAACCGAGAGAGTATTACTAAACTGAGAGAATATTACTAAACTGAGAGAGTATTACTAAACTGAGGGAGTATTACTAAACCGAGAGAGTATTACTAACCTGAGAGAGATTACTAAACTGAGAGAATATTACTAAACTGTGAGAGTATTACTAAACTGAGAGAGTATTACTAACCCGAGAGAGTATTACTAAACTGAGAGAGTATTACTAAACTGAGAGAGTGTTACTAGACTGAGATAGTTTTACTCAACTGAGAGAGTGTTACTAAACTGAGAGAATATTACTCAACGGCGAGATTATTACTCAACTGAGAGAGTGTTACTAAACTAAGAGAGTGTTACTAAACTGAGAGGGTATTACTAAACTGAGACAATATTACTAAACTGAGAGAGTATTACTAAACTGAGAGAGTATTACTAAACTGAGAGGGTATTACTAAACTGAGAGAGTGTTACTAGACTGAGATAGTATTACTCAACTGAGAGAGTGTTACTAAACTGAGAGAATATTACTCAATGGAGAGATTATTACTCAACTGAGAGAGTGTTACTAAACTAAGAGAGTATTACTAAACTGAGAGAGTATTACTAAACTGAGAGAGCTGAGAGAATATTACTAAACGGAGAGATTATTACTAAACTGAGAGAGTATTACTCAACTGAGAGAGTATTACTAAACTGATAGAATATTACTCAACGGAGAGAGTGTTACTAGACTGAGAGAGTATTACTAAACTGAGAGAGTGTTACTAAACTGAGAGAGTATTACTAAACTGAGAGAGCTGAGAGAGTATTACCAAACGGAGAGAATATTACTAAACTGAGAGAATATTACTAAACTGAGAGAATATTACTAAACTGAGAGAGCTGAGAGAGTATTACTAAACTGAGAGAGCTGAGAGAGTATTACCAAACGGAGAGAATATTACTAAACTGAGAGAATATTACTAAACTGAGAGAATATTACTAAACTGAGAGAGCTGAGAGAATATTACTGAGAGAGTATTACTAAACTGAGAGAATATTACTAAACTGAGAGAGTATTACTAAACTGAGAAAGTATTACTAAACTGAGAGAATATTACTAAACTGAGAGAGTATTACTAAACTGAGAGAGCTGAGAGAATATTACTAAACTGAGCGAATATTACTAAACTGAGAGAGTATTACTAAACTGAGGGAGTATTACTAAACCGAGAGAGGATTACTAAACTGAGAGAATATTACTAAACTGAGAGAGTATTACTAAACTGAGAGAGCTGAGAGAATAATACTAAACTGAGAGAGTATTACTAAACTGAGAGAATATTACTAACCCGAGAGAGTATTACTAAACTGAGAGAGTATTACTAAACTGAGAGAGTGTTACTAGACTGAGATAGTATTACTCAACTGAGGGAGTATTACTAAACCGAGAGAGTATTACTAAACTGAGAGAATATTACTAAACTGAGAGAGTATTACTAAACTGAGAGAGCTGAGAGAATATTACTAAACTGAGAGAGTATTACAAAACTGAGAGAATATTACTAACCCGAGAGAGTATTACTAAACTGAGAGAGTATTACTAAACTGAGAGAGTGTTACTAGACTGAGATAGTATTACTCAACTGAGAGAGTATTACTAAACTGAGAGAGTGTTACTAGACTGAGAGAGCTGAGAGAATATTACTAAACTGAGAGAGTATTACTAAACTGAGAGAATATTACTAAACTGTGAGAGTATTACTAAACTGAGAGAGTATTACTAAACTGAGAGAGTGTTACTAGACTGAGAGAGTATAACTAAACTGAGAGAATATTACTAAACTGAGAGAGTATTACTAAACTGAGGGAGTATTACTAAACCGAGAGAGTATTACTAAACTGAGAGAATATTACTAAACTGAGAGAGTATTACTAAACTGAGAGAGCTGAGAGAATATTACTAAACTGAGAGAATATTACTAAACTGAGAGAGTATTACTAAACTGAGGGAGTATTACTAAACCGAGAGAGTATTACTAACCTGAGAGAGATTACTAAACTGAGAGAATATTACTAAACTGTGAGAGTATTACTAAACTGATAGAGTATTACTAACCCGAGAGAGTATTACTAAACTGAGAGAGTATTACTAAACTGAGAGAGTGTTACTAGACTGAGATAGTTTTACTCAACTGAGAGAGTGTTACTAAACTGAGAGAATATTACTCAACGGAGAGATTATTACTCAACTGAGAGAGTGTTACTAAACTGAGAGAATATTACTCAACGGAGAGATTATTACTCAACTGAGAGAGTGTTACTAAACTAAGAGAGTATTACTAAACTGAGAGAGTATTACTAAACTGAGAGAGCTGAGAGAATATTACTAAACAGAGAGATTATTACTCAACTGAGAGAGTATTACTAAACTGAGAGAGCTGAGAGAATATTACTAAACAGAGAGATTATTACTCAACTGAGAGAGTATTACTAAACTGAGGGAGTATTACTAAACAAAGGGAGTATTACTAAACTGAGAGAATATTACTAAACTGAGAGAGTATTACTAAACTGAGAGAGTATTACTAAACTGAGGGAGTATTACTAAACCGAGAGAGAATTACTAAACTGAGAGAATATTACTAAACTGAGAGAGTATTACTAAACTGAGAGAGCTGAGAGAATATTACTAAACTGAGAGAATATTACTAAACTGAGAGAGTATTACTAAACTGAGGGAGTATTACTAAACCGAGAGAGTATTACTAACCTGAGAGAGATTACTAAACTGAGAGAATATCACTCAACGGAGAGATTATTACTCAACTGAGAGAGTGTTACTAAACTAAGAGAGTATTACTAAACTGAGAGAGTATTACTAAACTGAGAGAGCTGAGAGAATATTACTAAACTGAGAGAATATCACTAAACTGAGAGAGTATTACTAAACTGAGGGAGTATTACTAAACAAAGGGAGTATTAATAAACTGAGAGAATATTACTAAACTGAGAGAGTATTACTAAACTGAGAGAGTATTACTAAACTGAGGGAGTATTACTAAACCGAGAGAGTATTACTAAACTGAGAGAATATTACTAAACTGAGAGAGTATTACTAAACTGAGAGAGCTGAGAGAATATTACTAAACTGAGAGAATATTACTAAACTGAGAGAGTATTACTAAACTGAGGGAGTATTACTAAACCGAGAGAGTATTACTAACCTGAGAGAGATTACTAAACTGAGAGAATATTACTAAACTGTGAGAGTATTACTAAACTGAGAGAGTATTACTAACCCGAGAGAGTATTACTAAACTGAGAGAGTATTACTAAACTGAGAGAGTATTACTAAACTGAGAGAGTATTACTAACCCGAGAGAGTATTACTAAACTGAGAGAGTATTACTAAACTGAGAGAGTGTTACTAGACTGAGATAGTTTTACTCAACTGAGAGAGTGTTACTAAACTGAGAGAATATTACTCAACGGAGAGATTATTACTCAACTGAGAGAGTGTTACTAAACTAAGAGAGTATTACTAAACTGAGAGGGTATTACTAAACTGAGAGAGTGTTACTAGACTGAAATAGTATTACTCAACTGAGAGAGTGTTACTAAACTGAGAGAATATTACTCAACGGAGAGATTATTACTCAACTGAGAGAGTGATACTAAACTAAGAGAGTATTACTAAACTGAGAGAGTATTACTAAACTGAGAGAGCTGAGAGAATATTACTAAACTGAGAGAATATCACTAACCTGAGAGAGTATTACTAAACTGAGAGAATATTACTAAACTGTGAGAGTATTACTAAACTGAGAGAGTATTACTAACCCGAGAGAGTATTACTAAACTGAGAGAGTATTACTAAACTGAGGGAGTGTTACTAGACTGAGATAGTATTACTCAACTGAGAGAGTATTACTAAACTGAGAGAGTGTTACTAGACTGAGAGAGTATAACTAAACTGAGAGAATATTACTAAACTGAGAGAGTATTACTAAACTGAGGGAGTATTACTAAACCGAGAGAGTATTACTAAACTGAGAGAATATTACTAAACTGAGAGTGTATTACTAAACTGAGAGAGCTGAGAGAATATTACTAAACTGAGAGAATATTACTAAACTGAGAGAGTATTACTAAACTGAGGGAGTATTACTAAACCGAGAGAGTATTACTAACCCGAGAGAGTATTACTAAACTGAGAGAGTATTACTAAACTGAGAGAGTGTTACTAGACTGAGATAGTATTACTCAACTGAGAGAGTATTACTAAACTGAGAGAGTATTACTAAACTGAGATAATATTACTAAACGGTGAGAGTATTACTAAACTGAGAGAGTATTACTAACCCGAGAGAGTATTACTAAACTGAGAGAGTATTACTAAACTGAGAGAGTGTTACTAGACTGAGATAGTTTTACTCAACTGAGAGAGTGTTACTAAACTGAGAGAATATTACTCAACGGAGAGATTATTACTCAACTGAGAGAGTGTTACTAAACTAAGAGAGTATTACTAAACTGAGAGAGTATTACTAAACTGAGACAATATTACTAAACTGAGAGAGTATTACTAAACTGAGGGAGTATTACTAAACCAAGAGAGTATTACTAAACTGAGAGAGTATTACTCAACTGAGAGAGTATTACTCAACTGAGAGAGTATTACTAAACTGATAGAATATTACTCAACGGAGAGAATATTACTAAACTGAGAGAATATTACTAAACTGAGAGAGTATTACTAAACTGAGAGAATATTACTAAAAGAGAGAGTATTACTAAACTGAGAAAGTATTACTAAACTGAGAGAGCTGAGAGAATATTACTAAACTGAGCGAATATTACTAAACTGAGAGAGTATTACTAAACTGAGGGAGTATTACTAAACCGAGAGAGTATTACTAAACTGAGATAATATTACTAAACTGAGAGAGTATTACTAAACTGAGAGAGCTGAGAGAATATTACTAAACTGAGAGAGTATTACTAAACTGAGAGAATATTACTAACCCGAGAGAGTATTACTAAACTGAGAGAGTATTACTAAACTGAGAGAGTGTTACTAGACTGAGATAGTATTACTCAACTGAGAGAGTATTACTAAACTGAGAGAGTGTTACTAGACTGAGAGAGTATTACTAAACTGATGGAGTATTACTAAACCGAGAGAGTATTACTAAACTGAGAGAATATTACTAAACTGAGAGAGTGTTACTAGACTGAGAGAGTATTACTAAACTGAGAGAATATTACTAAACTGAGAGAGTATTACTAAACTGATGGAGTATTACTAAACCGAGAGAGTATTACTAAACTGAGAGAATATTACTAAACTGTGAGAGTATTACTAAACTGAGAGAGTATTACTAACCCGAGAGAGTATTACTAAACTGAGAGAGTATTACTAAACTGATAGAATATTACTAAACTGAGAGAGTATTACTAAACTGAGAGAGCTGAGAGAGTATTACAAGACTGAGAGAGTATTACTAAACTGAGAGAGTTTTACTAAACTGAGAAAGTACTACTAACCCGAGAGAGTATTACTAAACTGAGAGAGTATTACTAAACTGAGAGAATATTACTAAACTGAGAGAGCTGAGAGAATATTACTAAACTGAGAGAGTATTACTAAACTGAGAGAATATTACTAAACTGAGAGAGTATTACTAAACTGAGAGAGTGTTACTAAACTGAGAGAAAATTACTCAACGGAGAGATTATTACTCAACTGAGAGAGTATTACTAAACTGAGAGAGTATTACTAAACTGAGAGAGTGTTGCTAGACTGAGATAGTATTACTAAACTGAGAGGATATAACTAAACTGAGACAGTTTTACTAAACTGAGACAGTTTTACTAAACTGAGACAGTTTTACTAGACTGAGATAGTTTTACTCAACTGAGAGAGTGTTACTAAACTGAGAGAATATTACTCAACGGAGAGATTATTACTCAACTGAGAGAGTGTTACTAAACTAAGAGAGTATTACTAAACTGAGAGAGTATTACTAAACTGAGACAATATTACTAAACTGAGAGAGTATTACTAAACTGAGAGAGTATTACTAAACTGATAGAATATTACTCAACGGAGAGAGTGTTACTAGACTGAGAGAGTATTACTAAACTGAGAGAGTGTTACTAAACTGAGAGAGTATTACTAAACTGAGAGAGCTGAGAGAGTATTACCAAACGGAGAGAATATTACTAAACTGAGAGAATATTACTAAACTGAGAGAATATTACTAAACTGAGAGAGTATTACTAAACTGAGAGAGCTGAGAGAATATTACTAAACTGAGAGAATATTACTAAACTGAGAGAGTATTACTAAACTGAGGGAGTATTACTAAACCGAGAGAGTATTACTAACCTGAGAGAGATTACTAAACTGAGAGAATATTACTAAACTGTGAGAGTATTACTAAACTGAGAGAGTATTACTAACCCGAGAGAGTATTACTAAACTGAGAGAGTATTACTAAACTGAGAGAATATTACTAAACTGAGAGAGTATTACTAACCCGAGAGAGTATTACTAAACTGAGAGAGTATTACTAAACTGAGAGAGTGTTACTAGAATGAGATAGTTTTACTCAACTGAGAGAGTGTTACAAAACTGAGAGAATATTACTCAACGGAGAGATTATTACTCAACTGAGAGAGTGTTACTAAACTAAGAGAGTATTACTAAACTGAGAGGGTATTACTAAACTGAGAGAGTATTACTAAACTGAGAGAGTGTTGCTAGACTGAGATAGTATTACTAAACTGAGAGGATATAACTAAACTGAGACAGTTTTACTAAACTGAGACAGTTTTACTAAACTGAGACAGTTTTACTAGACTGAGATAGTTTTACTCAACTGAGAGAGTGTTACTAAACTGAGAGAATATTACTCAACGGAGAGATTATTACTCAACTGAGAGAGTGTTACTAAACTAAGAGAGTATTACTAAACTGAGAGAGTATTACTAAACTGAGACAATATTACTAAACTGAGAGAGTATTACTAAACTGAGAGAGTATTACTAAACTGATAGAATATTACTCAACGGAGAGAGTGTTACTAGACTGAGAGAGTATTACTAAACTGAGAGAGTGTTACTAAACTGAGAGAGTATTACTAAACTGAGAGAGCTGAGAGAGTATTACCAAACGGAGAGAATATTACTAAACTGAGAGAATATTACTAAACTGAGAGAATATTACTAAACTGAGAGAGTATTACTAAACTGAGAGAGCTGAGAGAATATTACTAAACTGAGAGAATATTACTAAACTGAGAGAGTATTACTAAACTGAGGGAGTATTACTAAACCGAGAGAGTATTACTAACCTGAGAGAGATTACTAAACTGAGAGAATATTACTAAACTGTGAGAGTATTACTAAACTGAGAGAGTATTACTAACCCGAGAGAGTATTACTAAACTGAGAGAGTATTACTAAACTGAGAGAATATTACTAAACTGAGAGAGTATTACTAACCCGAGAGAGTATTACTAAACTGAGAGAGTATTACTAAACTGAGAGAGTGTTACTAGAATGAGATAGTTTTACTCAACTGAGAGAGTGTTACAAAACTGAGAGAATATTACTCAACGGAGAGATTATTACTCAACTGAGAGAGTGTTACTAAACTAAGAGAGTATTACTAAACTGAGAGGGTATTACTAAACTGAGAGAGTGTTACTAGACTGAGATAGTATTACTCAACTGAGAGAGTGTTACTAAACTGAGAGAATATTACTCAACGGAGAGATTATTACTCAACTGAGAGAGTGATACTAAACTAAGAGAGTATTACTAAACTGAGAGAGTATTACTAAACTGAGAGAGCTGAGAGAATATTACTAAACTGAGAGAATATCACTAACCTGAGAGAGTATTACTAAACTGAGAGAATATTACTAAACTGTGAGAGTATTACTAAACTGAGAGAGTATTACTAACCCGAGAGAGTATTACTAAACTGAGAGAGTATTACTAAACTGAGGGAGTGTTACTAGACTGAGATAGTATTACTCAACTGAGAGAGTATTACTAAACTGAGAGAGTGTTACTAGACTGAGAGAGTATAACTAAACTGAGAGTATATTACTAAACTGAGAGAGTATTACTAAACTGAGGGAGTATTACTAAACCGAGAGAGTATTACTAAACTGAGAGAATATTACAAAACTGAGAGTGTATTACTAAACTGAGAGAGCTGAGAGAATATTACTAAACTGAGAGAATATTACTAAACTGAGAGAGTATTACTAAACTGAGGGAGTATTACTAAACCGAGAGAGTATTACTAACCCGAGAGAGTATTACTAAACTGAGAGAGTATTACTAAACTGAGAGAGTGTTACTAGACTGAGATAGTATTACTCAACTGAGAGAGTATTACTAAACTGAGAGAGTATTACTAAACTGAGAGAATATTACTAAACGGTGAGAGTATTACTAAACTGAGAGAGTATTACTAACCTGAGAGAGTATTACTAAACTGAGAGAGTATTACTAAACTGAGAGAGTGTTACTAGACTGAGATAGTTTTACTCAACTGAGAGAGTGTTACTAAACTGAGAGAATATTACTCAACGGAGAGATTATTACTCAACTGAGAGAGTGTTACTAAACTAAGAGAGTATTACTAAACTGAGAGAGTATTACTAAACTGAGACAATATTACTAAACTGAGAGAGTATTACTAAACTGAGGGAGTATTACTAAACCAAGAGAGTATTACTAAACTGAGAGAGTATTACTCAACTGAGAGAGTATTACTAAACTGATAGAATATTACTCAACGGAGAGAGTGTTACTAGACTGAGAGAGTATTACTAAACTGAGAGAGTGTTACTAAACTGAGAGAGTATTACTAAACTGAGAGAGCTGAGAGAGTATTACCAAACTGAGAGAATATTACTAAACTGAGAGAATATTACTAAACTGAGAGAATATTACTAAACTGAGACGGCTGAGAGAATATTACTAAACTGAGAGAGTATTACTAAACTGAGAGAATATTACTAAAAGAGAGAGTATTACTAAACTGAGAAAGTATTACTAAACTGAGAGAATATTACTAAACTGAGAGAGTATTACTAAACTGAGAGAGCTGAGAGAATATTACTAAACTGAGCGAATATTACTAAACTGAGAGAGTATTACTAAACTGAGGGAGTATTACTAAACCGAGAGAGTATTACTAAACTGAGAGAATATTACTAAACTGAGAGAGTATTACTAAACTGAGAGAGCTGAGAGAATATTACTAAACTGAGAGAGTATTACTAAACTGAGAGAATATTACTAAACTGTGAGAGTATTACTAAACTGAGAGAGTATTACTAACCCGAGAGAGTATTACTAAACTGAGAGAGTATTACTAAACTGAGAGAGTGTTACTAGATTGAGATAGTTTTACTCAACTGAGAGAGTGTTACTAAACTGAGAGAATATTACTCAACGGAGAGATTATTACTCAACTGAGAGAGTGTTACTAAACTAAGATAGTATTACTAAACTGAGAGAGTATTACTAAACTGAGACAATATTACTAAACTGAGAGAGTATTACTAAACTGAGGGAGTATTACTAAACCAAGAGAGTATTACTAAACTGAGAGAGTATTACTCAACTGAGAGAGTATTACTAAACTGATAGAATATTACTCAACGGAGAGAGTGTTACTAGACTGAGAGAGTATTACTAAACTGAGAGAGTGTTACTAAACTGAGAGAGTATTACTAAACTGAGAGAGCTGAGAGAGTATTACCAAACGGAGAGAATATTACTAAACTGAGAGAATATTACTAAACTGAGAGAATATTACTAAACTGAGAGAGCCGAGAGAATATTACTAAACTGAGAGAGTATTACTAAACTGAGAGAATATTACTAAACTGAGAGAGTATTACTAAACTGAGGGAGTATTACTAAACCGAGAGAGTATTACTAACCTGAGAGAGATTACTAAACTGAGAGAATATTACTAAACTGTGAGAGTATTACTAAACTGAGAGAGTATTACTAACCCGAGAGAGTATTACTAAACTGAGAGAGTATTACTAAACGGAGAGATTATTACTCAACTGAGAGAGTGTTACTAAACTAAGAGAGTATTACTAAACTGAGAGGGTATTACTAAACTGAGAGAGTGTTACTAGACTGAGATAGTATTACTCAACTGAGAGAGTGTTACTAAACTGAGAGAATATTACTCAACGGAGAGATTATTACTCAACTGAGAGAGTGATACTAAACTAAGAGAGTATTACTAAACTGAGAGAGTATTACTAAACTGAGAGAGCTGAGAGAATATTACTAAACTGAGAGAATATCAGTAACCTGAGAGAGTATTACTAAACTGAGAGAATATTACTAAACTGTGAGAGTATTACTAAACTGAGAGAGTATTACTAACCCGAGAGAGTATTACTAAACTGAGAGAGTATTACTAAACTGAGGGAGTGTTACTAGACTGAGATAGTATTACTCAACTGAGAGAGTATTACTAAACTGAGAGAGTGTTACTAGACTGAGAGAGTATAACTAAACTGAGAGAATATTACTAAACTGAGAGAGTATTACTAAACTGAGGGAGTATTACTAAACCGAGAGAGTATTACTAAACTGAGAGAATATTACTAAACTGAGAGTGTATTACTAAACTGAGAGAGCTGAGAGAATATTACTAAACTGAGAGAATATTACTAAACTGAGAGAGTATTACTAAACTGAGGGAGTATTACTAAACCGAGAGAGTATTACTAACCCGAGAGAGTATTACTAAACTGAGAGAGTATTACTAAACTGAGAGAGTGTTACTAGACTGAGATAGTATTACTCAACTGAGAGAGTATTACTAAACTGAGAGAGTATTACTAAACTGAGAGAATATTACTAAACGGTGAGAGTATTACTAAACTGAGAGAGTATTACTAACCCGAGAGAGTATTACTAAACTGAGAGAGTATTACTAAACTGAGAGAGTGTTACTAGACTGAGATAGTTTTACTCAACTGAGAGAATATTACTCAACGGAGAGATTATTACTCAACTGAGAGAGTGTTACTAAACTAAGAGAGTATTACTAAACTGAGAGAGTATTACTAAACTGAGACAATATTACTAAACTGAGAGAGTATTACTAAACTGAGGGAGTATTACTAAACCAAGAGAGTATTACTAAACTGAGAGAGTATTACTCAACTGAGAGAGTATTACTAAACTGATAGAATATTACTCAACGGAGAGAGTGTTACTAGACTGAGAGAGTATTACTAAACTGAGAGAGTGTTACTAAACTGAGAGAGTATTACTAAACTGAGAGAGCTGAGAGAGTATTACCAAACGGAGAGAATATTACTAAACTGAGAGAATATTACTAAACTGAGAGAATATTACTAAACTGAGAGAGCTGAGAGAATATTACTAAACTGAGAGAGTATTACTAAACTGAGAGAATATTACTAAAAGAGAGAGTATTACTAAACTGAGAAAGTATTACTAAACTGAGAGAATATTACTAAACTGAGAGAGTATTACTAAACTGAGAGAGCTGAGAGAATATTACTAAACTGAGCGAATATTACTAAACTGAGAGAGTATTACTAAACTGAGGGAGTATTACTAAACCGAGAGAGTATTACTAAACTGAGAGAATATTACTAAACTGAGAGAGTATTACTAAACTGAGAGAGCTGAGAGAATATTACTAAACTGAGAGAGTATTACAAAACTGAGAGAATATTACTAAACGGTGAGAGTATTACTAAACTGAGAGAGTATTACTAACCCGAGAGAGTATTACTAAACTGAGAGAGTATTACTAAACTGAGAGAGTGTTACTAGACTGAGATAGTTTTACTCAACTGAGAGAGTGTTACTAAACTGAGAGAATATTACTCAACGGAGAGATTATTACTCAACTGAGAGAGTGTTACTAAACTAAGAGAGTATTACTAAACTGAGAGAGTATTACTAAACTGAGACAATATTACTAAACTGAGAGAGTATTACTAAACTGAGGGAGTATTACTAAACCAAGAGAGTATTACTAAACTGAGAGAGTATTACTCAACTGAGAGAGTATTACTAAACTGATAGAATATTACTCAACGGAGAGAGTGTTACTAGACTGAGAGAGTATTACTAAACTGAGAGAGTGTTACTAAACTGAGAGAGTATTACTAAACTGAGAGAGCTGAGAGAGTATTACCAAACGGAGAGAATATTACTAAACTGAGAGAATATTACTAAACTGAGAGAATATTACTAAACTGAGAGAGCCGAGAGAATATTACTAAACTGAGAGAGTATTACTAAACTGAGAGAATATTACTAAACTGAGAGAGTATTACTAAACTGAGAGAATATTACTAAACTGAGAGAATATTACTAAACTGAGAGAGTATTACTAAACTGAGAGAGCTGAAAGAATATTACTAAACTGAGCGAATATTACTAAACTGAGAGAGTATTACTAAACTGAGGGAGTATTACTAAACCGAGAGAGTATTACTAAACTGAGAGAATATTACTAAACTGAGAGAGTATTACTAAACTGAGAGAGCTGAGAGAATATTACTAAACTGAGAGAGTATTACTAAACTGAGAGAATATTACTAACCCGAGAGAGTATTACTAAACTGAGAGAGTATTACTAAACTGAGAGAGTGTTACTAGACTGAGATAGTATTACTCAACTGAGAGAGTATTACTAAACTGAGAGAGTGTTACTAGACTGAGAGAGTATAACTACACTGAGAGAATATTACTAAACTGAGAGAGTATTACTAAACTGAGGGAGTATTACTAAACCGAGAGAGTATTACTAAACTGAGAGAGCTGAGAGAATATTACTAAACTGAGAGAATATCACTAACCTGAGAGAGTATTACTAAACTGAGAGAATATTACTAAACTGTGAGAGTATTACTAAACTGAGAGAGTATTACTAACCCGAGAGAGTATTACTAAACTGAGAGAGTATTACTAAACTGAGGGAGTGTTACTAGACTGAGATAGTATTACTCAACTGAGAGAGTATTACTAAACTGAGAGAGTGTTACTAGACTGAGAGAGTATAACTAAACTGAGAGAATATTACTAAACTGAGAGAGTATTACTAAACTGAGGGAGTATTACTAAACCGAGAGAGTATTACTAAACTGAGAGAATATTACTAAACTGAGAGTGTATTACTAAACTGAGAGAGCTGAGAGAATATTACTAAACTGAGAGAATATTACTAAACTGAGAGAGTATTACTAAACTGAGGGAGTATTACTAAACCGAGAGAGTATTACTAACCCGAGAGAGTATTACTAAACTGAGAGAGTATTACTAAACTGAGAGAGTGTTACTAGACTGAGATAGTATTACTCAACTGAGAGAGTATTACTAAACTGAGAGAATATTACTAAACGGTGAGAGTATTACTAAACTGAGAGAGTATTACTAACCCGAGAGAGTATTACTAAACTGAGAGAGTATTACTAAACTGAGAGAGTGTTACTAGACTGAGATAGTTTTACTCAACTGAGAGAATATTACTCAACGGAGAGATTATTACTCAACTGAGAGAGTGTTACTAAACTAAGAGAGTATTACTAAACTGAGAGAGTATTACTAAACTGAGACAATATTACTAAACTGAGAGAGTATTACTAAACTGAGGGAGTATTACTAAACCAAGAGAGTATTACTAAACTGAGAGAGTATTACTCAACTGAGAGAGTATTACTAAACTGATAGAATATTACTCAACGGAGAGAGTGTTACTAGACTGAGAGAGTATTACTAAACTGAGAGAGTGTTACTAAACTGAGAGAGTATTACTAAACTGAGAGAGCTGAGAGAGTATTACCAAACGGAGAGAATATTACTAAACTGAGAGAATATTACTAAACTGAGAGAATATTACTAAACTGAGAGAGCTGAGAGAATATTACTAAACTGAGAGAGTATTACTAAACTGAGAGAATATTACTAAAAGAGAGAGTATTACTAAACTGAGAAAGTATTACTAAACTGAGATAGTATTACTCAACTGAGAGAGTATTAAACTGAGAGAGTATTACTAACCCGAGAGAGTATTACTAAACTGAGAGAGTATTACTAAACTGAGGGAGTATTACTAAACCGAGAGAGTATTACTAAACTGAGAGAATATTACTAAACTGAGAGAGTATTACTAAACTGAGAGAGCTGAGAGAATATTACTAAACTGAGAGAGTATTACAAAACTGAGAGAATATTACTAAACGGTGAGAGTATTACTAAACTGAGAGAGTATTACTAACCCGAGAGAGTATTACTAAACTGAGAGAGTATTACTAAACTGAGAGAGTGTTACTAGACTGAGATAGTTTTACTCAACTGAGAGAGTGTTACTAAACTGAGAGAATATTACTCAACGGAGAGATTATTACTCAACTGAGAGAGTGTTACTAAACTAAGAGAGTATTACTAAACTGAGAGAGTATTACTAAACTGAGACAATATTACTAAACTGAGAGAGTATTACTAAACTGAGGGAGTATTACTAAACCAAGAGAGTATTACTAAACTGAGAGAGTATTACTCAACTGAGAGAGTATTACTAAACTGATAGAATATTACTCAACGGAGAGAGTGTTACTAGACTGAGAGAGTATTACTAAACTGAGAGAGTGTTACTAAACTGAGAGAGTATTACTAAACTGAGAGAGCTGAGAGAGTATTACCAAACGGAGAGAATATTACTAAACTGAGAGAATATTACTAAACTGAGAGAATATTACTAAACTGAGAGAGCCGAGAGAATATTACTAAACTGAGAGAGTATTACTAAACTGAGAGAATATTACTAAAAGAGAGAGTATTACTAAACTGAGAAAATATTACTAAACTGAGAGAATATTACTAAACTGAGAGAGTATTACTAAACTGAGAGAGCTGAGAGAATATTACTAAACTGAGCGAATATTACTAAACTGAGAGAGTATTACTAAACTGAGGGAGTATTACTAAACCGAGAGAGTATTACTAAACTGAGAGAATATTACTAAACTGAGAGAGTATTACTAAACTGAGAGAGCTGAGAGAATATTACTAAACTGAGAGAGTATTACTAAACTGAGAGAGTATTACTAAACTGAGAGAGTGTTACTAGACTGAGATAGTATTACTCAACTGAGAGAGTATTACTAAACTGAGAGAGTGTTACTAAACTGAGAGAGTATTACTAAACTGAGAGAGTATTACTAAACTGAGAGAGTATTACTAAACTGATGGAGTATTACTAAACCGAGAGAGTATTACTAAACTGAGAGAATATTACTAAACTGTGAGCGTATTACTAAACTGAGAGATTATTACTAACCCGAGAGAGTATTACTAAACTGAGAGAGTATTACTAAACTGAGAGAATATTACTAAACTGAGAGAGTATAACTAAACTGAGAGAGCTGAGAGAATATTACTAAACTGAGAGAGTATAACTAAACTGAGAGAGCTGAGAGAATATTACTAAACTGAGAGGATATTACTAAACTGAGAGAGTATTACTAAACTGAGAGAATATTACTAAACTGAGAGAGTATAACTAAACTGAGAGAGCTGAGAGAATATTACTAAACTGAGAGAGTATAACTAAACTGAGAGAGCTGAGAGAATATTACTAAACTGAGAGGATATTACTAAACTGAGAGAGTATTACTAAACTGAGAGAGTGTTACTAAACTGAGAGAGTATTACTAAACTGAGAGAGCTGAGAGAGTATTACAAGACTGAGAGAGTATTACTAAACTGAGAGAGTTTTACTAAACTGAGAAAGTACTACTAACCCGAGAGAGTATTACTAAACTGAGAGAGTATTACTAAACTGAGAGAATATTACTAAACTGAGAGAGCTGAGAGAATATTACTAAACTGAGAGAGTATTACTAAACTGAGAGAATATTACTAAACTGAGAGAGTATTACTAAACTGAGAGAGTGTTACTAAACTGAGAGAAAATTACTCAACGGAGAGATTATTACTCAACTGAGAGAGTATTACTAAACTGAGAGAGTGTTGCTAGACTGAGATAGTATTACTAAACTGAGAGGATATAACTAAACTGAGACAGTTTTACTAAACTGAGACAGTTTTACTAAACTGAGACAGTTTTACTAAACTGAGACAGTTTTACTAAACTGAGACAGTTTTACTAAACTGAGACAGTTTTACTAGACTGAGAGAGTGTTACTAAACTGAGAGAGTATTACCAAACGGAGAGAATATTACTAAACTGAGAGAATATTACTAAACTGAGAGAATATTACTAAACTGAGAGAGCTGAGAGAATATTACTAAACTGAGAGAGTATTACTAAACTGAGAGAATATTACTAAAAGAGAGAGTATTACTAAACTGAGAAAATATTACTAAACTGAGAGAATATTACTAAACTGAGAGAGTATTACTAAACTGAGAGAATATTACTAAACTGAGAGAGTATTACTAAACTGAGAGAGCTGAGAGAATATTACTAAACTGAGAGAGTATTACAAAACTGAGAGAATATTACTAAACGGTGAGAGTATTACTAAACTGAGAGAGTATTACTAACCCGAGAGAGTATTACTAAACTGAGAGAGTATTACTAAACTGAGAGAGTGTTACTAGACTGAGATAGTTTTACTCAACTGAGAGAGTGTTACTAAACTGAGAGAATATTACTCAACGGAGAGATTATTACTCAACTGAGAGAGTGTTACTAAACTAAGAGAGTATTACTAAACTGAGAGAGTATTACTAAACTGAGACAATATTACTAAACTGAGAGAGTATTACTAAACTGAGGGAGTATTACTAAACCAAGAGAGTATTACTAAACTGAGAGAGTATTACTCAACTGAGAGAGTATTACTAAACTGATAGAATATTACTCAACGGAGAGAGTGTTACTAGACTGAGAGAGTATTACTAAACTGAGAGAGTGTTACTAAACTGAGAGAGTATTACTAAACTGAGAGAGCTGAGAGAGTATTACCAAACGGAGAGAATATTACTAAACTGAGAGAATATTACTAAACTGAGAGAATATTACTAAACTGAGAGAGCCGAGAGAATATTACTAAACTGAGAGAGTATTACTAAACTGAGAGAATATTACTAAAAGAGAGAGTATTACTAAACTGAGAAAATATTACTAAACTGAGAGAATATTACTAAACTGAGAGAGTATTACTAAACTGAGAGAGCTGAGAGAATATTACTAAACTGAGCGAATATTACTAAACTGAGAGAGTATTACTAAACTGAGGGAGTATTACTAAACCGAGAGAGTATTACTAAACTGAGAGAATATTACTAAACTGAGAGAGTATTACTAAACTGAGAGAGCTGAGAGAATATTACTAAACTGAGAGAGTATTACTAAACTGAGAGAATATTACTAACCCGAGAGAGTATTACTAAACTGAGAGAGTATTACTAAACTGAGAGAGTGTTACTAGACTGAGATAGTATTACTCAACTGAGAGAGTATTACTAAACTGAGAGAGTGTTACTAGACTGAGAGAGTATTACTAAACTGAGAGAATATTACTAAACTGAGAGAGTATTACTAAACTGATGGAGTATTACTAAACCGAGAGAATATTACTAAACTGAGAGAATATTACTAAACTGTGAGAGTATTACTAAACTGAGAGATTATTACTAACCCGAGAGAGTATTACTAAACTGAGAGAGTATTACTAAACTGAGAGAATATTACTAAACTGAGAGAGTATAACTAAACTGAGAGAGCTGAGAGAATATTACTAAACTGAGAGAGTATTACTAAACTGAGAGAGTATTACTAAACTGAGAGAGTGTTACTAAACTGAGAGAGTATTACTAAACTGAGAGAGCTGAGAGAGTATTACAAGACTGAGAGAGTATTACTAAACTGAGAGAGTTTTACTAAACTGAGAAAGTACTACTAACCCGAGAGAGTATTACTAAACTGAGAGAGTATTACTAAACTGAGAGAATATTACTAAACTGAGAGAGCTGAGAGAATATTACTAAACTGAGAGAGTATTACTAAACTGAGAGAATATTACTAAACTGAGAGAGTATTACTAAACTGAGAGAGTGTTACTAAACTGAGAGAAAATTACTCAACGGAGAGATTATTACTCAACTGAGAGAGTATTACTAAACTGAGAGAGTGTTGCTAGACTGAGATAGTATTACTAAACTGAGAGGATATAACTAAACTGAGACAGTTTTACTAAACTGAGACAGTTTTACTAAACTGAGACAGTTTTACTAAACTGAGACAGTTTTACTAGACTGAGATAGTTTTACTCAACTGAGAGAGTGTTACTAAACTGAGAGAATATTACTCAACGGAGAGATTATTACTCAACTGAGAGAGTGTTACTAAACTAAGAGAGTATTACTTAACTGAGAGAGTATTACTAAACTGAGACAATATTACTAAACTGAGAGAGTATTACTAAACTGAGGGAGTATTACTAAACCAAGAGAGTATTACTAAACTGAGAGAGTATTACTAAACTGAGAGAGTATTACTAAACTGAGAGAATATTACTCAACGGAGAGAGTATTACTAAACTGAGAGAGTGTTACTAAACTGAGAGAGTATTACTAAACTGAGAGAGCTGAGAGAGTATTACCAAACGGAGAGAATATTACTAAACTGAGAGAATATTACTAAACTGAGAGAATATTACTAAACTGAGAGAGCTGAGAGAATATTACTAAACTGAGAGAGTATTACTAAACAGAGAGAGTATTACTAAACTGAGAAAGTATTACTAGACTGAGATAGTATTACTCAACTGAGAGAGTATTAAACTGAGAGAGTATTACTAACCTGAGAGAATATTACTAAACTGAGAGAGTATTACTAAACTGAGAGAGTATTACTAAACTGAGAGAGTATTACTAAACTGAGAGAATATTACGAAACTGAGAGAGTATTACTAAACTGAGAGAGTATTACTGAGAGAATATTACTAAACTGAGAGAGTATTACTAAACTGAGAGAATATTACTAAACTGAGAGAGTATTACTAAACTGAGAGAGTATTACTAAACTGAGAGAGTATTACTAAACTGAGAGAGTATTACTAAACTGAGAGAATATTACTAAACGGAGAGAGTATTACTAAACTGAGAGAGTATTACTAAACTAAGAGAGTATTACTAAACTGAGAGAGTATTACTAAACTGAGACAATATTACTAAACTGAGAGAGTATTACTAAACTGAGGGAGTATTACTAAACCAAGAGAGTATTACTAAACTGAGAGAGTATTACTCAACTGAGAGAGTATTACTAAACTGATAGAATATTACTCAACGGAGAGAGTGTTACTAGACTGAGAGAGTATTACTAAACTGAGAGAGTGTTACTAAACTGAGAGAGTATTACTAAACTGAGAGAGTATTACTAAACGGAGAGAATATTACTAAACTGAGAGAATATTACTAAACTGAGAGAGTATTACTAAACTGAGAGAATATTACTAAACTGAGAGAGTATTACTAAACTGAGAGAATATTACTAAAAGAGAGAGTATTACTAAACTGAGAAAGTATTACTAAACTGAGAGAATATTACTAAACTGAGAGAGTATTACTAAACTGAGAGAGCTGAGAGAATATTACTAAACTGAGCGAATATTACTAAACTGAGAGAGTATTACTAAACTGAGGGAGTATTACTAAACCGAGAGAGTATTACTAAACTGAGAGAATATTACTAAACTGAGAGAGTATTACTAAACTGAGAGAGCTGAGAGAATATTACTAAACTGAGAGAGTATTACAAAACTGAGAGAATATTACTAAACGGTGAGAGTATTACTAAACTGAGAGAGTATTACTAAACTGAGACAATATTACTAAACTGAGAGAGTATTACTAAACTGAGGGAGTATTACTAAACCAAGAGAGTATTACTAAACTGAGAGAGTATTACTCAACTGAGAGAGTATTACTAAACTGATAGAATATTACTCAACGGAGAGAGTGTTACTAGACTGAGAGAGTATTACTAAACTGAGAGAGTGTTACTAAACTGAGAGAGTATTACTAAACTGAGAGAGCTGAGAGAGTATTACCAAACGGAGAGAATATTACTAAACTGAGAGAATATTACTAAACTGAGAGAATATTACTAAACTGAGAGAGCCGAGAGAATATTACTAAACTGAGAGAGTATTACTAAACTGAGAGAATATTACTAAAAGAGAGAGTATTACTAAACTGAGAAAATATTACTAAACTGAGAGAATATTACTAAACTGAGAGAGTATTACTAAACTGAGAGAGCTGAGAGAATATTACTAAACTGAGCGAATATTACTAAACTGAGAGAGTATTACTAAACTGAGGGAGTATTACTAAACCGAGAGAGTATTACTAAACTGAGAGAATATTACTAAACTGAGAGAGTATTACTAAACTGAGAGAGCTGAGAGAATATTACTAAACTGAGAGAGTATTACTAAACTGAGAGAGTATTACTAAACTGAGAGAGTGTTACTAGACTGAGATAGTATTACTCAACTGAGAGAGTATTACTAAACTGAGAGAGTGTTACTAGACTGAGAGAGTATTACTAAACTGAGAGAATATTACTAAACTGAGAGAGTATTACTAAACTGATGGAGTATTACTAAACCGAGAGAGTATTACTAAACTGAGAGAATATTACTAAACTGTGAGCGTATTACTAAACTGAGAGATTATTACTAACCCGAGAGAGTATTACTAAACTGAGAGAGTATTACTAAACTGAGAGAATATTACTAAACTGAGAGAGTATAACTAAACTGAGAGAGCTGAGAGAATATTACTAAACTGAGAGAGTATAACTAAACTGAGAGAGCTGAGAGAATATTACTAAACTGAGAGGATATTACTAAACTGAGAGAGTATTACTAAACTGAGAGAATATTACTAAACTGAGAGAGTATAACTAAACTGAGAGAGCTGAGAGAATATTACTAAACTGAGAGAGTATAACTAAACTGAGAGAGCTGAGAGAATATTACTAAACTGAGAGGATATTACTAAACTGAGAAAGTACTACTAACCCGAGAGAGTATTACTAAACTGAGAGAGTATTACTAAACTGAGAGAGCTGAGAGAGTATTACAAGACTGAGAGAGTATTACTAAACTGAGAGAGTTTTACTAAACTGAGAAAGTACTACTAACCCGAGAGAGTATTACTAAACTGAGAGAGTATTACTAAACTGAGAGAATATTACTAAACTGAGAGAGCTGAGAGAATATTACTAAACTGAGAGAGTATTACTAAACTGAGAGAATATTACTAAACTGAGAGAGTATTACTAAACTGAGAGAGTGTTACTAAACTGAGAGAAAATTACTCAACGGAGAGATTATTACTCAACTGAGAGAGTATTACTAAACTGAGAGAGTGTTGCTAGACTGAGATAGTATTACTAAACTGAGAGGATATAACTAAACTGAGACAGTTTTACTAAACTGAGACAGTTTTACTAAACTGAGACAGTTTTACTAAACTGAGACAGTTTTACTAAACTGAGACAGTTTTACTAAACTGAGACAGTTTTACTAGACTGAGAGAGTGTTACTAAACTGAGAGAGTATTACCAAACGGAGAGAATATTACTAAACTGAGAGAGTATTACTAAACTGAGAGAGTATTACTAAACTGAGAGAGTATTACTAAACTGAGAGAGTATTACTAAACTGAGAGAGTATTACTAAACTGAGAGAGTATTACTAAACTGAGAAAATATTACTAAACTGAGAGAATATTACTAAACTGAGAGAGTATTACTAAACTGAGAGAATATTACTAAACTGAGAGAGTATTACTAAACTGAGAGAGCTGAGAGAATATTACTAAACTGAGAGAGTATTACAAAACTGAGAGAATATTACTAAACGGTGAGAGTATTACTAAACTGAGAGAGTATTACTAACCCGAGAGAGTATTACTAAACTGAGAGAGTATTACTAAACTGAGAGAGTGTTACTAGACTGAGATAGTTTTACTCAACTGAGAGAGTGTTACTAAACTGAGAGAATATTACTCAACGGAGAGATTATTACTCAACTGAGAGAGTGTTACTAAACTAAGAGAGTATTACTAAACTGAGAGAGTATTACTAAACTGAGACAATATTACTAAACTGAGAGAGTATTACTAAACTGAGGGAGTATTACTAAACCAAGAGAGTATTACTAAACTGAGAGAGTATTACTCAACTGAGAGAGTATTACTAAACTGATAGAATATTACTCAACGGAGAGAGTGTTACTAGACTGAGAGAGTATTACTAAACTGAGAGAGTGTTACTAAACTGAGAGAGTATTACTAAACTGAGAGAGTATTACTAAACCGAGAGAATATTACTAAACTGAGAGAATATTACTAAACTGAGAGAATATTACTAAACTGAGAGAGCCGAGAGAATATTACTAAACTGAGAGAGTATTACTAAACTGAGAGAATATTACTAAAAGAGAGAGTATTACTAAACTGAGAAAATATTACTAAACTGAGAGAATATTACTAAACTGAGAGAGTATTACTAAACTGAGAGAGCTGAGAGAATATTACTAAACTGAGCGAATATTACTAAACTGAGAGAGTATTACTAAACTGAGGGAGTATTACTAAACCGAGAGAGTATTACTAAACTGAGAGAATATTACTAAACTGAGAGAGTATTACTAAACTGAGAGAGCTGAGAGAATATTACTAAACTGAGAGAGTATTACTAAACTGAGAGAATATTACTAACCCGAGAGAGTATTACTAAACTGAGAGAGTATTACTAAACTGAGAGAGTGTTACTAGACTGAGATAGTATTACTCAACTGAGAGAGTATTACTAAACTGAGAGAGTGTTACTAGACTGAGAGAGTATTACTAAACTGAGAGAATATTACTAAACTGAGAGAGTATTACTAAACTGATGGAGTATTACTAAACCGAGAGAGTATTACTAAACTGAGAGAATATTACTAAACTGTGAGAGTATTACTAAACTGAGAGATTATTACTAACCCGAGAGAGTATTACTAAACTGAGAGAGTATTACTAAACTGAGAGAATATTACTAAACTGAGAGAGTATAACTAAACTGAGAGAGCTGAGAGAATATTACTAAACTGAGAGAGTATTACTAAACTGAGAGAGTATTACTAAACTGAGAGAGTGTTACTAAACTGAGAGAGTATTACTAAACTGAGAGAGCTGAGAGAGTATTACAAGACTGAGAGAGTATTACTAAACTGAGAGAGTTTTACTAAACTGAGAAAGTACTACTAACCCGAGAGAGTATTACTAAACTGAGAGAGTATTACTAAACTGAGAGAATATTACTAAACTGAGAGAGCTGAGAGAATATTACTAAACTGAGAGAGTATTACTAAACTGAGAGAATATTACTAAACTGAGAGAGTATTACTAAACTGAGAGAGTGTTACTAAACTGAGAGAAAATTACTCAACGGAGAGATTATTACTCAACTGAGAGAGTATTACTAAACTGAGAGAGTGTTGCTAGACTGAGATAGTATTACTAAACTGAGAGGATATAACTAAACTGAGACAGTTTTACTAAACTGAGACAGTTTTACTAAACTGAGACAGTTTTACTAAACTGAGACAGTTTTACTAGACTGAGATAGTTTTACTCAACTGAGAGAGTGTTACTAAACTGAGAGAATATTACTCAACGGAGAGATTATTACTCAACTGAGAGAGTGTTACTAAACTAAGAGAGTATTACTAAACTGAGAGAGTATTACTAAACTGAGACAATATTACTAAACTGAGAGAGTATTACTAAACTGAGAGAGTATTACTAAACTGAGAGAGTATTACTAAACTGAGAGAGTATTACTCAACTGAGAGAGTATTACTAAACTGAGAGAATATTACTAAACGGAGAGAGTATTACTAAACTGAGAGAGTATTACTAAACTGAGAGAGTATTACTAAACTGAGAGAGCTGAGAGAGTATTACCAAACGGAGAGAATATTACTAAACTGAGAGAATATTACTAAACTGAGAGAATATTACTAAACTGAGAGAGCTGAGAGAATATTACTAAACTGAGAGAGTATTACTAAACTGAGAGAATATTACTAAAAGAGAGAGTATTACTAAACTGAGAAAGTATTACTAAACTGAGAGAATATTACTAAACTGAGAGAGTATTACTAAACTGAGAGAGCTGAGAGAATATTACTAAACTGAGAGAATATTACTAAACTGAGAGAGTATTACTAAACTGAGAGAGTATTACTAAACTGAGAGAGTATTACTAAACTGAGAGAATATTACGAAACTGAGAGAGTATTACTAAACTGAGAGAGCTGAGAGAATATTACTAAACTGAGAGAGTATTACTAAACTGAGAGAATATTACTAAACTGAGAGAGTATTACTAAACTGAGAGAGTATTACTAACCCGAGAGAGTATTACTAAACTGAGAGAGTATTACTAAACTGAGAGAGTGTTACTAAACTGAGAGAATATTACTCAACGGAGAGATTATTACTCAACTGAGAGAGTGTTACTAAACTAAGAGAGTATTACTAAACTGAGAGAGTATTACTAAACTGAGACAATATTACGAGTATTACAAGAGAGTATTACTAAACTGAGAGAGTATTACTAAACTGAGGGAGTATTACTAAACCAAGAGAGTATTACTAAACTGAGAGAGTATTACTCAACTGAGAGAGTATTACTAAACTGATAGAATATTACTCAACGGAGAGAGTGTTACTAGACTGAGAGAGTATTACTAAACTGAGAGAGTGTTACTAAACTGAGAGAGTATTACTAAACTGAGAGAGCTGAGAGAGTATTACTAAACGGAGAGAATATTACTAAACTGAGAGAATATTACTAAACTGAGAGAATATTACTAAACTGAGAGAGCCGAGAGAATATTACTAAACTGAGAGAATATTACTAAACTGAGAGAGTATTACTAAACTGAGAGAGTATTACTAAACTGAGAGAGTATTACTAAACTGAGAGAATATTACTAAACTGAGAGAGGATTACTAAACTGAGAGAGCTGAGAGAATATTACTAAACTGAGAGAGTATTACTAAACTGAGAGAATATTACTAAACGGAGAGAGTATTACTAAACTGAGAGAGTATTACTAACCCGAGAGAGTATTACTAAACTGAGAGAGTATTACTAAACTGAGAGAGTGTTACTAAACTGAGAGAATATTACTCAACGGAGAGATTATTACTCAACTGAGAGAGTGTTACTAAACTGAGAGAGTGTTACTAAACTGAGAGAATATTACTCAACGGAGAGATTATTACTCAACTGAGAGAGTGTTACTAAACTAAGAGAGTATTACTAAACTGAGAGAGTATTACTAAACTGAGACAATATTACTAAACTGAGAGAGTATTACTAAACTGAGGGAGTATTACTAAACCAAGAGAGTATTACTAAACTGAGAGAGTATTACTCAACTGAGAGAGTATTACTAAACTGATAGAATATTACTCAACGGAGAGAGTGTTACTAGACTGAGAGAGTATTACTAAACTGAGAGAGTGTTACTAAACTGAGAGAGTATTACTAAACTGAGAGAGCTGAGAGAGTATTACCAAACGGAGAGAATATTACTAAACTGAGAGAATATTACTAAACTGAGAGAATATTACTAAACTGAGAGAGCCGAGAGAATATTACTAAACTGAGAGAGTATTACTAAACTGAGAGACTATTACTAAAAGAGAGAGTATTACTAAACTGAGAAAATATTACTAAACTGAGAGAATATTACTAAACTGAGAGAGTATTACTAAACTGAGAGAGCTGAGAGAATATTACTAAACTGAGCGAATATTACTAAACTGAGAGAGTATTACTAAACTGAGAGAGTATTACTAAACCGAGAGAGTATTACTAAACTGAGAGAATATTACTAAACTGAGAGAGTATTACTAAACTGAGAGAGCTGAGAGAATATTACTAAACTGAGAGAGTATTACTAAACTGAGAGAATATTACTAACCCGAGAGAGTATTACTAAACTGAGAGAGTATTACTAAACTGAGAGAGTGTTACTAGACTGAGATAGTATTACTCAACTGAGAGAGTATTACTAAACTGAGAGAGTGTTACTAGACTGAGAGAGTATTACTAAACTGAGAGAATATTACTAAACTGAGAGAGTATTACTAAACTGATGGAGTATTACTAAACCGAGAGAGTATTACTAAACTGAGAGAATATTACTAAACTGTGAGAGTATTACTAAACTGAGAGATTATTACTAACCCGAGAGAGTATTACTAAACTGAGAGAATATTACTAAACTGAGAGAATATTACTAAACTGAGAGAGTATTACTAAACTGAGAGAATATTACTAAACTGAGAGAGTATTACTAAACTGAGAGAGCTGAGAGAATATTACTAAACTGAGAGGATATTACTAAACTGAGAGAGTATTACTAAACTGAGAGAGTGTTACTAAACTGAGAGAGTATTACTAAACTGAGAGAGCTGAGAGAGTATTACAAGACTGAGAGAGTATTACTAAACTGAGAGAGTTTTACTAAACTGAGAAAGTACTACTAACCCGAGAGAGTATTACTAAACTGAGAGAGTATTACTAAACTGAGAGAATATTACTAAACTGAGAGAGCTGAGAGAATATTACTAAACTGAGAGAGTATTACTAAACTGAGAGAATATTACTAAACTGAGAGAGTATTACTAAACTGAGAGAGTGTTACTAAACTGAGAGAAAATTACTCAACGGAGAGATTATTACTCAACTGAGAGAGTATTACTAAACTGAGAGAGTGTTGCTAGACTGAGATAGTATTACTAAACTGAGAGGATATAACTAAACTGAGACAGTTTTACTAAACTGAGACAGTTTTACTAAACTGAGACAGTTTTACTAAACTGAGACAGTTTTACTAGACTGAGATAGTTTTACTCAACTGAGAGAGTGTTACTAAACTGAGAGAATATTACTCAACGGAGAGATTATTACTCAACTGAGAGAGTGTTACTAAACTAAGAGAGTATTACTAAACTGAGAGAGTATTACTAAACTGAGACAATATTACTAAACTGAGAGAGTATTACTAAACTGAGAGAGTATTACTAAACTGATAGAATATTACTCAACGGAGAGAGTGTTACTAGACTGAGAGAGTATTACTAAACTGAGAGAGTGTTACTAAACTGAGGGAGTATTACTAAACCAAGAGAGTATTACTAAACTGAGAGAGTATTACTCAACTGAGAGAATATTACTCAACGGAGAGAGTGTTACTAGACTGAGAGAGTATTACTAAACTGAGAGAGTGTTACTAAACTGAGAGAGTATTACTAAACTGAGAGAGCTGAGAGAGTATTACCAAACGGAGAGAATATTACTAAACTGAGAGAATATTACTAAACTGAGAGAATATTACTAAACTGAGAGAGTATTACTAAACTGAGAGAGCTGAGAGAATATTACTAAACTGAGAGAATATTACTAAACTGAGAGAGCTGAGAGAGTATTACAAGACTGAGAGAGTATTACTAAACTGAGAGAGTTTTACTAAACTGAGAAAGTACTACTAACCCGAGAGAGTATTACTAAACTGAGAGAGTATTACTAAACTGAGAGAATATTACTAAACTGAGAGAGCTGAGAGAATATTACTAAACTGAGAGAGTGTTACTAAACTGAGAGAAAATTACTCAACGGAGAGATTATTACTCAACTGAGAGAGTATTACTAAACTGAGAGAGTGTTGCTAGACTGAGATAGTATTACTAAACTGAGAGGATATAACTAAACTGAGACAGTTTTACTAAACTGAGACAGTTTTACTAGTAACTGAGACAGTTTTACTAGAATGAGATAGTTTTACTCAACTGAGAGAGTGTTACTAAACTGAGAGAATATTACTCAACGGAGAGATTATTACTCAACTGAGAGAGTGTTACTAAACTAAGAGAGTATTACTAAACTGAGAGAATATTACTAAACTGAGACAATATTACTAAACTGAGAGAGTATTACTAAACTGAGAGAGTATTACTAAACTGAGAGAATATTACTCAACGGAGAGAGTGTTACTAGACTGAGAGAGTATTACTAAACTGAGAGAGTGTTACTAAACTGAGGGAGTATTACTAAACCAAGAGAGTATTACTAAACTGAGAGAGTATTACTCAACTGAGAGAATATTACTCAACGGAGAGAGTGTTACTAGACTGAGAGAGTATTACTAAACTGAGAGAGTGTTACTAAACTGAGAGAGTATTACTAAACTGAGAGAGCTGAGAGAGTATTACCAAACGGAGAGAATATTACTAAACTGAGAGAATATTACTAAACTGAGAGAATATTACTAAACTGAGAGAGTATTACTAAACTGAGAGAGCTGAGAGAATATTACTAAACTGAGAGAATATTACTAAACTGAGAGAGTATTACTAAACTGAGGGAATATTACTAAACCGAGAGAGTATTACTAACCTGAGAGAGATTACTAAACTGAGAGAATATTACTAAACTGTGAGAGTATTACTAAACTGAGAGAGTATTACTAACCCGAGAGAGTATTACTAAACTGAGAGAGTATTACTAAACTGAGAGAATATTACTAAACTGAGAGAGTATTACTAACCCGAGAGAGTATTACTAAACTGAGGGAGTATTACTAAACCAAGAGAGTATTACTAAACTGAGAGAGTATTACTCAACTGAGAGAATATTACTAACCCGAGAGAGTATTACTAAACTGAGAGAGTATTACTAAACTGAGAGAGTGTTACTAGACTGAGAAGCTGAGAGAGTATTACTAAACTGAGAGAGTGTTACTAGACTGAGAGAGTATTACTAAACTGAGAGAATATTACTAAACTGAGAGAGTATTACTAAACTGATGGAGTATTACTAAACCGAGAGAGTATTACTAAACTGAGAGAATATTACTAAACTGTGAGAGTATTACTAAACTGAGAGATTATTACTAACCCGAGAGAGTATTACTAAACTGAGAGAGTATTACTAAACTGAGAGAATATTACTAAACTGAGAGAGTATTACTAAACTGAGAGAGCTGAGAGAATATTACTAAACTGAGCGAATATTACTAAACTGAGAGAGTATTACTAAACTGAGGGAGTATTACTAAACCGAGAGAGTATTACTAAACTGAGAGAATATTACTAAACTGAGAGAGTATTACTAAACTGAGAGAGCTGAGAGAATATTACTAAACTGAGAGAGTATTACTAAACTGAGAGAATATTACTAACCCGAGAGAGTATTACTAAACTGAGAGAGTATTACTAAACTGAGAGAGTGTTACTAGACTGAGATAGTATTACTCAACTGAGAGAGTATTACTAAACTGAGAGAGTGTTACTAGACTGAGAGAGTATTACTAAACTGAGAGAATATTACTAAACTGAGAGAGTATTACTAAACTGATGGAGTATTACTAAACCGAGAGAGTATTACTAAACTGAGAGAATATTACTAAACTGTGAGAGTATTACTAAACTGAGAGATTATTACTAACCCGAGAGAGTATTACTAAACTGAGAGAGTATTACTAAACTGAGAGAATATTACTAAACTGAGAGAGTATAACTAAACTGAGAGAGCTGAGAGAATATTACTAAACTGAGAGAGTATAACTAAACTGAGAGAGCTGAGAGAATATTACTAAACTGAGAGAGTATAACTAAACTGAGAGAGCTGAGAGAATATTACTAAACTGAGAGGATATTACTAAACTGAGAGAGTATTACTAAACTGAGAGAGTGTTACTAAACTGAGAGAGTATTACTAAACTGAGAGAGCTGAGAGAGTATTACAAGACTGAGAGAGTATTACTAAACTGAGAGAGTTTTACTAAACTGAGAAAGTACTACTAACCCGAGAGAGTATTACTAAACTGAGAGAGTATTACTAAACTGAGAGAATATTACTAAACTGAGAGAGCTGAGAGAATATTACTAAACTGAGAGAGTATTACTAAACTGAGAGAATATTACTAAACTGAGAGAGTATTACTAAACTGAGAGAGTGTTACTAAACTGAGAGAAAATTACTCAACGGAGAGATTATTACTCAACTGAGAGAGTATTACTAAACTGAGAGAGTGTTGCTAGACTGAGATAGTATTACAAAACTGAGAGGATATAACTAAACTGAGACAGTTTTACTAAACTGAGACAGTTTTACTAAACTGAGACAGTTTTACTAAACTGAGACAGTTTTACTAGACTGAGATAGTTTTACTCAACTGAGAGAGTGTTACTAAACTGAGAGAATATTACTCAACGGAGAGATTATTACTCAACTGAGAGAGTGTTACTAAACTAAGAGAGTATTACTAAACTGAGAGAGTATTACTAAACTGAGACAATATTACTAAACTGAGAGAGTATTACTAAACTGAGAGAGTATTACTAAACTGATAGAATATTACTCAACGGAGAGAGTGTTACTAGACTGAGAGAGTATTACTAAACTGAGAGAGTGTTACTAAACTGAGGGAGTATTACTAAACCAAGAGAGTATTACTAAACTGAGAGAGTATTACTCAACTGAGAGAATATTACTCAACGGAGAGAGTGTTACTAGACTGAGAGAGTATTACTAAACTGAGAGAGTGTTACTAAACTGAGAGAGTATTACTAAACTGAGAGAGCTGAGAGAGTATTACTAAACGGAGAGAATATTACTAAACTGAGAGAGTATTACTAAACTGAGAGAATATTACTAAACTGAGAGAGTATTACTAAACTGAGAGAGCTGAGAGAATATTACTAAACTGAGAGAATATTACTAAACTGAGAGAGCTGAGAGAGTATTACAAGACTGAGAGAGTATTACTAAACTGAGAGAGTTTTACTAAACTGAGAAAGTACTACTAACCCGAGAGAGTATTACTAAACTGAGAGAGTATTACTAAACTGAGAGAATATTACTAAACTGAGAGAGCTGAGAGAATATTACTAAACTGAGAGAGTATTACTAAACTGAGAGAATATTACTAAACTGAGAGAGTATTACTAAACTGAGAGAGTGTTACTAAACTGAGAGAAAATTACTCGACGGAGAGATTATTACTCAACTGAGAGAGTATTACTAAACTGAGAGAGTGTTGCTAGACTGAGATAGTATTACTAAACTGAGAGGATATAACTAAACTGAGACAGTTTTACTAAACTGAGACAGTTTTACTAAACTGAGACAGTTTTACTAAACTGAGACAGTTTTACTAAACTGAGACAGTTTTACTAAACTGAGACAGTTTTACTAGAATGAGATAGTTTTACTCAACTGAGAGAGTGTTACTAAACTGAGAGAATATTACTCAACGGAGAGATTATTACTCAACTGAGAGAGTGTTACTAAACTAAGAGAGTATTACTAAACTGAGAGAGTATTACTAAACTGAGACAATATTACTAAACTGAGAGAGTATTACTAAACTGAGAGAGTATTACTAAACTGATAGAATATTACTCAACGGAGAGAGTGTTACTAGACTGAGAGAGTATTACTAAACTGAGAGAGTGTTACTAAACTGAGGGAGTATTACTAAACCAAGAGAGTATTACTAAACTGAGAGAGTATTACTCAACTGAGAGAATATTACTCAACGGAGAGAGTGTTACTAGACTGAGAGAGTATTACTAAACTGAGAGAGTGTTACTAAACTGAGAGAGTATTACTAAACTGAGAGAGCTGAGAGAGTATTACCAAACGGAGAGAATATTACTAAACTGAGAGAATATTACTAAACTGAGAGAATATTACTAAACTGAGAGAGTATTACTAAACTGAGAGAGCTGAGAGAATATTACTAAACTGAGAGAATATTACTAAACTGAGAGAGTATTACTAAACTGAGGGAGTATTACTAAACCGAGAGAGTATTACTAACCTGAGAGAGATTACTAAACTGAGAGAATATTACTAAACTGTGAGAGTATTACTAAACTGAGAGAGTATTACTAACCCGAGAGAGTATTACTAAACTGAGAGAGTATTACTAAACTGAGAGAATATTACTAAACTGAGAGAGTATTACTAACCCGAGAGAGTATTACTAAACTGAGGGAGTATTACTAAACCAAGAGAGTATTACTAAACTGAGAGAGTATTACTCAACTGAGAGAATATTACTAACCCGAGAGAGTATTACTAAACTGAGAGAGTATTACTAAACTGAGAGAGTGTTACTAGACTGAGATAGTATTACTCAACTGAGAGAGTATTACTAAACTGAGAGAGCTGAGAGAATATTACTAAACTGAGAGAGCTGAGAGAATATTACTAAACTGAGAGAGTATTACTAAACTGATGGAGTATTACTAAACCGAGAGAGTATTACTAAACTGAGAGAATATTACTAAACTGTGAGAGTATTACTAAACTGAGAGATTATTACTAACCCGAGAGAGTATTACTAAACTGAGAGAGTATTACTAAACTGAGAGAATATTACTAAACTGAGAGAGTATAACTAAACTGAGAGAGCTGAGAGAATATTACTAAACTGAGAGAGTATAACTAAACTGAGAGAGCTGAGAGAATATTACTAAACTGAGAGAGTATAACTAAACTGAGAGAGCTGAGAGAATATTACTAAACTGAGAGGATATTACTAAACTGAGAGAGTATTACTAAACTGAGAGAGTGTTACTAAACTGAGAGAGTATTACTAAACTGAGAGAGCTGAGAGAGTATTACAAGACTGAGAGAGTATTATTACTAAACTGAGAGAGTTTTACTAAACTGAGAAAGTACTACTAACCCGAGAGAGTATTACTAAACTGAGAGAGTATTACTAAACTGAGAGAATATTACTAAACTGAGAGAGTATTACTAAACTGAGAGAGTGTTACTAAACTGAGAGAAAATTACTCAACGGAGAGATTATTACTCAACTGAGAGAGTATTACTAAACTGAGAGAGTGTTGCTAGACTGAGATAGTATTACTAAACTGAGAGGATATAACTAAACTGAGACAGTTTTACTAAACTGAGACAGTTTTACTAAACTGAGACAGTTTTACTAAACTGAGACAGTTTTACTAGACTGAGATAGTTTTACTCAACTGAGAGAGTGTTACTAAACTGAGAGAATATTACTCAACGGAGAGATTATTACTCAACTGAGAGAGTGTTACTAAACTAAGAGAGTATTACTAAACTGAGAGAGTATTACTAAACTGAGACAGTATTACTAAACTGAGAGAGTATTACTAAACTGAGAGAGTATTACTAAACTGATAGAATATTACTCAACGGAGAGAGTGTTACTAGACTGAGAGAGTATTACTAAACTGAGAGAGTGTTACTAAACTGAGGGAGTATTACTAAACTGAGAGAGTATTACTCAACTGAGAGAATATTACTCAACGGAGAGAGTGTTACTAGACTGAGAGAGTATTACTAAACTGAGAGAGTGTTACTAAACTGAGAGAGTATTACTAAACTGAGAGAGCTGAGAGAGTATTACCAAACGGAGAGAATATTACTAAACTGAGAGAATATTACTAAACTGAGAGAATATTACTAAACTGAGAGAGTATTACTAAACTGAGAGAGCTGAGAGAATATTACTAAACTGAGAGAATATTACTAAACTGAGAGAGTATTACTAAACTGAGGGAGTATTACTAAACCGAGAGAGTATTACTAACCTGAGAGAGATTACTAAACTGAGAGAATATTACTAAACTGTGAGAGTATTACTAAACTGAGAGAGTATTACTAACCCGAGAGAGTATTACTAAACTGAGAGAGTATTACTAAACTGAGAGAATATTACTAAACTGAGAGAGTATTACTAACCCGAGAGAGTATTACTAAACTGAGAGAGTATTACTAAACTGAGAGAGTGTTACTAGACTGAGATAGTTTTACTCAACTGAGAGAGTGTTACAAAACTGAGAGAATATTACTCAACGGAGAGATTATTACTCAACTGAGAGAGTGATACTAAACTAAGAGAGTATTACTAAACTGAGAGAGTATTACTAAACTGAGAGAGCTGAGAGAATATTACTAAACTGAGAGAATATCACTAACCTGAGAGAGTATTACTAAACTGAGAGAATATTACTAAACTGTGAGAGTATTACTAAACTGAGAGAGTATTACTAACCCGAGAGAGTATTACTAAACTGAGAGAGTATTACTAAACTGAGGGAGTGTTACTAGACTGAGATAGTATTACTCAACTGCGAGAGTATTACTAAACTGAGAGAGTGTTACTAGACTGAGAGAGTATAACTAAACTGAGAGAATATTACTAAACTGAGAGAGTATTACTAAACTGAGTTAGTATTACTAAACCGAGAGAGTATTACTAAACTGAGAGAATATTACTAAACTGAGAGTGTATTACTAAACTGAGAGAGCTGAGAGAATATTACTAAACTGAGAGAATATTACTAAACTGAGAGAGTATTACTAAACTGAGGGAGTATTACTAAACCTAGAGAGTATTACTAACCCGAGAGAGTATTACTAAACTGAGAGAGTATTACTAAACTGAGAGAGTGTTACTAGACTGAGATAGTATTACTCAACTGAGAGAGTATTACTAAACTGAGAGAGTATTACTAAACTGAGAGAATATTACTAAACGGTGAGAGTATTACTAAACTGAGAGAGTATTACTAACCCGAGAGAGTATTACTAAACTGAGAGAGTATTACTAAACTGAGAGAGTGTTACTAGACTGAGATAGTTTTACTCAACTGAGAGAGTGTTACTAAACTGAGAGAATATTACTCAACGGAGAGATTATTACTCAACTGAGAGAGTGTTACTAAACTAAGAGATATTACTAAACTGAGAGAGTATTACTAAACTGAGACAATATTACTAAACTGAGAGAGTATTACTAAACTGAGGGAGTATTACTAAACCAAGAGAGTATTACTAAACTGAGAGAGTATTACTCAACTGAGAGAGTATTACTAAACTGATAGAATATTACTCAACGGAGAGAGTGTTACTAAACTGAGAGACTATTACTAAACTGAGAGAATATTACTAAACGGTGAGAGTATTACTAAACTGAGAGAGTATTACTAAACTGAGAGAGTATTACTAAACTGAGAGAATATTACTAAACGGTGAGAGTATTACTAAACTGAGAGAGTATTACTAACCCGAGCGAGTATTACTAAACTGAGAGAGTATTACTAAACTGAGAGAGTGTTACTAGACTGAGATAGTTTTACTCAACTGAGAGAGTGTTACTAAACTGAGAGAATATTACTCAACGGAGAGATTATTACTCAACTGAGAGAGTGTTACTAAACTAAGAGAGTATTACTAAACTGAGAGAGTATTACTAAACTGAGACAATATTACTAAACTGAGAGAGTATTACTAAACTGAGGGAGTATTACTAAACCAAGAGAGTATTACTAAACTGAGAGAGTATTACTCAACTGAGAGAGTATTACTAAACTGATAGAATATTACTCAACGGAGAGAGTGTTACTAGACTGAGAGAGTATTACTAAACTGAGAGAGTGTTACTAAACTGAGAGAGTATTACTAAACTGAGAGAGCTGAGAGAGTATTACCAAACGGAGAGAATATTACTAAACTGAGAGAATATTACTAAACTGAGAGAATATTACTAAACTGAGAGAGCTGAGAGAATATTACTAAACTGTGAGAGTATTACTAAACTGAGAGAGTATTACTAACCCGAGAGAGTATTACTAAACTGAGAGAGTATTACTAAACTGAGGGAGTGTTACTAGACTGAGATAGTATTACTCAACTGAGAGAGTATTACTAAACTGAGAGAGTGTTACTAGACTGAGAGAGTATAACTAAACTGAGAGAATATTACTAAACTGAGAGAGTATTACTAAACTGAGGGAGTATTACTAAACTGAGAGAGTATTACTAAACTGAGAGAATATTACTAAACTGAGAGTGTATTACTAAACTGAGAGAGCTGAGAGAATATTACTAAACTGAGAGAATATTACTAAACTGAGAGAGTATTACTAAACTGAGGGAGTATTACTAAACCGATAGAGTATTACTAACCCGAGAGAGTATTACTAAACTGAGAGAGTATTACTAAACTGAGAGAGTGTTACTAGACTGAGATAGTATTACTCAACTGAGAGAGTATTACTAAACTGAGAGAGTATTACTAAACTGAGAGAATATTACTAAACGGTGAGAGTATTACTAAACTGAGAGAGTAATACTAACCCGAGAGAGTATTACTAAACTGAGAGAGTATTACTAAACTGAGAGAGTGTTACTAGACTGAGATAGTTTTACTCAACTGAGAGAGTGTTACTAAACTGAGAGAATATTACTCAACGGAGAGATTATTACTCAACTGAGAGAGTGTTACTAAACTAAGAGAGTATTACTAAACTGAGAGAGTATTACTAAACTGAGACAATATTACTAAACTGAGAGAGTATTACTAAACTGAGGGAGTATTACTAAACCAAGAGAGTATTACTAAACTGAGAGAGTATTACTCAACTGAGAGAGTATTACTAAACTGATAGAATATTACTCAACGGAGAGAGTGTTACTAGACTGAGAGAGTATTACTAAACTGAGAGAGTGTTACTAAACTGAGAGAGTATTACTAAACTGAGAGAGCTGAGAGAGTATTACCAAACGGAGAGAATATTACTAAACTGAGAGAATATTACTAAACTGAGAGAATATTACTAAACTGAGAGAGCTGAGAGAATATTACTAAACTGAGAGAGTATTACTAAACTGAGAGAATATTACTAAAAGAGAGAGTATTACTAAACTGAGAAAGTATTACTAAACTGAGAGAATATTACTAAACTGAGAGAGTATTACTAAACTGAGAGAGCTGAGAGAATATTACTAAACTGAGCGAATATTACTAAACTGAGAGAGTATTACTAAACTGAGGGAGTATTACTAAACTAAGAGAGTATTACTAAACTGAGAGAATATTACTAAACTGAGAGAGTATTACTAAACTGAGAGAGCTGAGAGAATATTACTAAACTGAGAGAGTATTACTAAACTGAGAGAATATTACTAACCCGAGAGAGTATTACTAAACTGAGAGAGTATTACTAAACTGAGAGAGTGTTACTAGACTGAGATAGTATTACTCAACTGAGAGAATATTACTAAACTGAGAGAGTGTTACTAGACTGAGAGAGTATTACTAAACTGAGAGAATATTACTAAACTGAGAGAGTATTACTAAACTGATGGAGTATTACTAAACCGAGAGAGTATTACTAAACTGAGAGAATATTACTAAACTGTGAGAGTATTACTAAACTGAGAGAGTATTACTAGACTGAGATAGTATTACTAAACTGAGAGAATATTACTAACCCGAGAGAGTATTACTAAACTGAGAGAGTATTACTAAACTGAGGGAGTGTTACTAGACTGAGATAGTATTACTCAACTGAGAGAGTATTACTAAACTGAGAGAGTGTTACTAGACTGAGAGAGTATAACTAAACTGAGAGAATATTACTAAACTGAGAGAGTATTACTAAACTGAGGGAGTATTACTAAACTGAGAGAGTATTACTAAACTGAGAGAATATTACTAAACTGAGAGTGTATTACTAAACTGAGAGAGCTGAGAGAATATTACTAAACTGAGAGAATATTACTAAACTGAGAGAGTATTACTAAACTGAGGGAGTATTACTAAACCGATAGAGTATTACTAACCCGAGAGAGTATTACTAAACTGAGAGAGTATTACTAAACTGAGAGAGTGTTACTAGACTGAGATAGTATTACTCAACTGAGAGAGTATTACTAAACTGAGAGAGTATTACTAAACTGAGAGAATATTACTAAACGGTGAGAGTATTACTAAACTGAGAGAGTAATACTAACCCGAGAGAGTATTACTAAACTGAGAGAGTATTACTAAACTGAGAGAGTGTTACTAGACTGAGATAGTTTTACTCAACTGAGAGAGTGTTACTAAACTGAGAGAATATTACTCAACGGAGAGATTATTACTCAACTGAGAGAGTGTTACTAAACTAAGAGAGTATTACTAAACTGAGAGAGTATTACTAAACTGAGACAATATTACTAAACTGAGAGAGTATTACTAAACTGAGGGAGTATTACTAAACCAAGAGAGTATTACTAAACTGAGAGAGTATTACTCAACTGAGAGAGTATTACTAAACTGATAGAATATTACTCAACGGAGAGAGTGTTACTAGACTGAGAGAGTATTACTAAACTGAGAGAGTGTTACTAAACTGAGAGAGTATTACTAAACTGAGAGAGCTGAGAGAGTATTACCAAACGGAGAGAATATTACTAAACTGAGAGAATATTACTAAACTGAGAGAATATTACTAAACTGAGAGAGCTGAGAGAATATTACTAAACTGAGAGAGTATTACTAAACTGAGAGAATATTACTAAAAGAGAGAGTATTACTAAACTGAGAAAGTATTACTAAACTGAGAGAATATTACTAAACTGAGAGAGTATTACTAAACTGAGAGAGCTGAGAGAATATTACTAAACTGAGCGAATATTACTAAACTGAGAGAGTATTACTAAACTGAGGGAGTATTACTAAACTAAGAGAGTATTACTAAACTGAGAGAATATTACTAAACTGAGAGAGTATTACTAAACTGAGAGAGCTGAGAGAATATTACTAAACTGAGAGAGTATTACTAAACTGAGAGAATATTACTAACCCGAGAGAGTATTACTAAACTGAGAGAGTATTACTAAACTGAGAGAGTGTTACTAGACTGAGATAGTATTACTCAACTGAGAGAATATTACTAAACTGAGAGAGTGTTACTAGACTGAGAGAGTATTACTAAACTGAGAGAATATTACTAAACTGAGAGAGTATTACTAAACTGATGGAGTATTACTAAACCGAGAGAGTATTACTAAACTGAGAGAATATTACTAAACTGTGAGAGTATTACTAAACTGAGAGAGTATTACTAACCCGAGAGAGTATTACTAAACTGAGAGAGTATTACTAAACTGAGAGAATATTACTAAACTGAGAGAGTATAACTAAACTGAGAGAGCTGAGAGAATATTACTAAACTGAGAGAGTATAACTAAACTGAGAGAGCTGAGAGAATATTACTAAACTGAGAGAGTATAACTAAACTGAGAGAGCTGAGAGAATATTACTAAACTGAGAGGATATTACTAAACTGAGAAAGTACTACTAACCCGAGAGAGTATTACTAAACTGAGAGAGTATTACTAAACTGAGAGAATATTACTAAACTGAGAGAGCTGAGAGAATATTACTAAACTGAGAGAGTATTACTAAACTGAGAGAATATTACTAAACTGAGAGAGTATTACTAAACTGAGAGAGTGTTACTAAACTGAGAGAAAATTACTCAACGGAGAGATTATTACTCAACTGAGAGAGTATTACTAAACTGAGAGAGTATTACTAAACTGAGAGAGTGTTGCTAGACTGAGATAGTATTACTAAACTGAGAGGATATAACTAAACTGAGACAGTTTTACTAAACTGAGACAGTTTTACTAGACTGAGATAGTTTTACTCAACTGAGAGAGTGTTACTAAACTGAGAGAATATTACTCAACGGAGAGATTATTACTCAACTGAGAGAGTGTTACTAAACTAAGAGAGTATTACTAAACTGAGAGAGTATTACTAAACTGAGACAATATTACTAAACTGAGAGAGTATTACTAAACTGAGAGAGTATTACTAAACTGATAGAATATTACTCAACGGAGAGAGTGTTACTAGACTGAGAGAGTATTACTAAACTGAGAGAGTGTTACTAAACTGAGGGAGTATTACTAAACCAAGAGAGTATTACTAAACTGAGAGAGTATTACTCAACTGAGAGAATATTACTAAACTGAGAGAATATTACTAAACTGAGAGAGTATTACTAAACTGAGAGAGTGTTACTAAACTGAGAGAGTATTACTAAACTGAGAGAGCTGAGAGAGTTTTACCAAACGGAGAGAATATTACTAAACTGAGAGAATATTACTAAACTGAGAGAATATTACTAAACTGAGAGAGCTGAGAGAATATTACTAAACTGAGAGAGTATTACTAAACTGAGAGAATATTACTAAAAGAGAGAGTATTACTAAACTGAGAAAGTATTACTAAACTGAGAGAATATTACTAAACTGAGAGAGTATTACTAAACTGAGAGAGCTGAGAGAATATTACTAAACTGAGCGAATATTACTAAACTGAGAGAGTATTACTAAACTGAGAGAATATTACTAAAAGAGAGAGTATTACTAAACTGAGAAAGTATTACTAAACTGAGAGAATATTACTAAACTGAGAGAGTATTACTAAACTGAGAGAGCTGAGAGAATATTACTAAACTGAGCGAATATTACTAAACTGAGAGAGTATTACTAAACTGAGGGAGTATTACTAAACTAAGAGAGTATTACTAAACTGAGAGAATATTACTAAACTGAGAGAGTATTACTAAACTGAGAGAGCTGAGAGAATATTACTAAACTGAGAGAGTATTACTAAACTGAGAGAATATTACTAACCCGAGAGAGTATTACTAAACTGAGAGAGTATTACTAAACTGAGAGAGTGTTACTAGACTGAGATAGTATTACTCAACTGAGAGAATATTACTAAACTGAGAGAGTGTTACTAGACTGAGAGAGTATTACTAAACTGAGAGAATATTACTAAACTGAGAGAGTATTACTAAACTGATGGAGTATTACTAAACCGAGAGAGTATTACTAAACTGAGAGAATATTACTAAACTGTGAGAGTATTACTAAACTGAGAGAGTATTACTAACCCGAGAGAGTATTACTAAACTGAGAGAGTATTACTAAACTGAGAGAATATTACTAAACTGAGAGAGTATAACTAAACTGAGAGAGCTGAGAGAATATTACTAAACTGAGAGAGTATAACTAAACTGAGAGAGCTGAGAGAATATTACTAAACTGAGAGAGTATAACTAAACTGAGAGAGCTGAGAGAATATTACTAAACTGAGAGGATATTACTAAACTGAGAAAGTACTACTAACCCGAGAGAGTATTACTAAACTGAGAGAGTATTACTAAACTGAGAGAATATTACTAAACTGAGAGAGCTGAGAGAATATTACTAAACTGAGAGAGTATTACTAAACTGAGAGAATATTACTAAACTGAGAGAGCTGAGAGAATATTACTAAACTGAGAGAGTGTTACTAAACTGAGAGAAAATTACTCAACGGAGAGATTATTACTCAACTGAGAGAGTATTACTAAACTGAGAGAGTATTACTAAACTGAGAGAGTGTTGCTAGACTGAGATAGTATTACTAAACTGAGAGGATATAACTAAACTGAGACAGTTTTACTAAACTGAGACAGTTTTACTAGACTGAGATAGTTTTACTCAACTGAGAGAGTGTTACTAAACTGAGAGAATATTACTCAACGGAGAGATTATTACTCAACTGAGAGAGTGTTACTAAACTAAGAGAGTATTACTAAACTGAGAGAGTATTACTAAACTGAGACAATATTACTAAACTGAGAGAGTATTACTAAACTGAGAGAGTATTACTAAACTGATAGAATATTACTCAACGGAGAGAGTGTTACTAGACTGAGAGAGTATTACTAAACTGAGAGAGTGTTACTAAACTGAGGGAGTATTACTAAACCAAGAGAGTATTACTAAACTGAGAGAGTATTACTCAACTGAGAGAATATTACTCAACGGAGAGAGTGTTACTAGACTGAGAGAGTATTACTAAACTGAGAGAGTGTTACTAAACTGAGAGAGTATTACTAAACTGAGAGAGCTGAGAGAGTTTTACCAAACGGAGAGAATATTACTAAACTGAGAGAATATTACTAAACTGAGAGAATATTACTAAACTGAGAGAGCTGAGAGAATATTACTAAACTGAGAGAGTATTACTAAACTGAGAGAATATTACTAAAAGAGAGAGTATTACTAAACTGAGAAAGTATTACTAAACTGAGAGAATATTACTAAACTGAGAGAGTATTACTAAACTGAGAGAGCTGAGAGAATATTACTAAACTGAGCGAATATTACTAAACTGAGAGAGTATTACTAAACTGAGGGAGTATTACTAAACCGAGAGAGTATTACTAAACTGAGAGAATATTACTAAACTGAGAGAGTATTACTAAACTGAGAGAGCTGAGAGAATATTACTAAACTGAGAGAGTATTACTAAACTGAGAGAATATTACTAACCCGAGAGAGTATTACTAAACTGAGAGAGTATTACTAAACTGAGAGAGTGTTACTAGACTGAGATAGTATTACTCAACTGAGAGAGTATTACTAAACTGAGAGAGTGTTACTAGACTGAGAGAGGATTACTAAACTGAGAGAATATTACTAAACTGAGAGAGTATTACTAAACTGATGGAGTATTACTAAACCGAGAGAGTATTACTAAACTGAGAGAATATTAATAAACTGTGAGAGTATTACTAAACTGAGAGAGTGTTGCTAGACTGAGATAGTATTACTAAACTGAGAGGATATAACTAAACTGAGACAGTTTTACTAAACTGAGACAGTTTTACTAGACTGAGATAGTTTTACTCAACTGAGAGAGTGTTACTAAACTGAGAGAATATTACTCAACGGAGAGATTATTACTCAACTGAGAGAGTATTACTAAACTGATAGAATATTACTCAACGGAGAGAGTGTTACTAGACTGAGAGAGTATTACTAAACTGAGAGAGTGTTACTAAACTGAGGGAGTATTACTAAACCAAGAGAGTATTACTAAACTGAGAGAGTATTACTCAACCGAGAGAGTATTACTAAACTGAGAGAGTATTACTAAACTGAGAGAGTGTTACTAGACTGAGATAGTATTACTCAACTGAGAGAGTATTACTAAACTGAGAGAGTGTTACTAGACTGAGAGAGTGTTACTAAACTGAGAGAGTATTACTAAACTGAGAGAGCTGAGAGAGTATTACAAGACTGAGAGAGTATTACTAAACTGAGAGAGTTTTACTAAACTGAGAAAGTACTACTAACCCGAGAGAGTATTACTAAACTGAGAGAGTATTACTAAACTGAGAGAATATTACTAAACTGAGAGAGCTGAGAGAATATTACTAAACTGAGAGAGTATTACTAAACTGAGAGAATATTACTAAACTGAGAGAGTATTACTAAACTGAGAGAGTGTTACTAAACTGAGAGAAAATTACTCAACGGAGAGATTATTACTCAACTGAGAGAGTATTACTAAACTGAGAGAGTATTACTAAACTGAGAGAGTGTTGCTAGACTGAGATAGTATTACTAAACTGAGAGGATATAACTAAACTGAGACAGTTTTACTAAACTGAGACAGTTTTACTAAACTGAGACAGTTTTACTAAACTGAGACAGTTTTACTAGACTGAGATAGTTTTACTCAACTGAGAGAGTGTTACTAAACTGAGAGAATATTACTCAACGGAGAGATTATTACTCAACTGAGAGAGTGTTACTAAACTAAGAGAGTATTACTAAACTGAGAGAGTATTACTAAACTGAGACAATATTACTAAACTGAGAGAGTATTACTAAACTGAGAGAGTATTACTAAACTGATAGAATATTACTCAACGGAGAGAGTGTTACTAGACTGAGAGAGTATTACTAAACTGAGAGAGTGTTACTAAACTGAGGGAGTATTACTAAACCAAGAGAGTATTACTAAACTGAGAGAGTATTACTCAACTGAGAGAATATTACTCAACGGAGAGAAGTTACTAGACTGAGAGAGTATTACTAAACTGAGAGAGTGTTACTAAACTGAGAGAGTATTACTAAACTGAGAGAGCTGAGAGAGTTTTACCAAACGGAGAGAATATTACTAAACTGAGAGAATATTACTAAACTGAGAGAATATTACTAAACTGAGAGAGCTGAGAGAATATTACTAAACTGAGAGAGTATTACTAAACTGAGAGAATATTACTAAAAGAGAGAGTATTACTAAACTGAGAAAGTATTACTAAACTGAGAGAATATTACTAAACTGAGAGAGTATTACTAAACTGAGAGAGCTGAGAGAATATTACTAAACTGAGCGAATATTACTAAACTGAGAGAGTATTACTAAACTGAGGGAGTATTACTAAACCGAGAGAGTATTACTAAACTGAGAGAATATTACTAAACTGAGAGAGTATTACTAAACTGAGAGAGCTGAGAGAATATTACTAAACTGAGAGAGTATTACTAAACTGAGAGAATATTACTAACCCGAGAGAGTATTACTAAACTGAGAGAGTATTACTAAACTGAGAGAGTGTTACTAGACTGAGATAGTATTACTCAACTGAGAGAGTATTACTAAACTGAGAGAGTGTTACTAGACTGAGAGAGTATTACTAAACTGAGAGAATATTACTAAACTGAGAGAGTATTACTAAACTGATGGAGTATTACTAAACCGAGAGAGTATTACTAAACTGAGAGAATATTAATAAACTGTGAGAGTATTACTAAACTGAGAGAGTATTACTAACCCGAGAGAGTATTACTAAACTGAGAGAGTATTACTAAACTGAGAGAATATTACTAAACTGAGAGAGTATAACTAAACTGAGAGAGCTGAGAGAATATTACTAAACTGAGAGAGTATTACTAAACTGAGAGAGCTGAGAGAATATTACTAAACTGAGAGGATATTACTAAACTGAGAGAGTATTACTAAACTGAGAGAGTGTTACTAAACTGAGAGAGTATTACTAAACTGAGAGAGCTGAGAGAGTATTACAAGACTGAGAGAGTATTACTAAACTGAGAGAGTATTACTAAACTGATAGAATATTACTCAACGGAGAGAGTGTTACTAGACTGAGAGAGTATTACTAAACTGAGAGAGTGTTACTAAACTGAGGGAGTATTACTAAACCAAGAGAGTATTACTAAACTGAGAGAGTATTACTCAACCGAGAGAGTATTACTAAACTGAGAGAGTATTACTAAACTGAGAGAGTGTTACTAGACTGAGATAGTATTACTCAACTGAGAGAGTATTACTAAACTGAGAGAGTGTTACTAGACTGAGAGAGTATTACTAAACTGAGAGAATATTACTAAACTGAGAGAGTATTACTAAACTGATGGAGTATTACTAAACCGAGAGAGTATTACTAAACTGAGAGAATATTACTAAACTGTGAGAGTATTACTAAACTGAGAGAGTATTACTAACCCGAGAGAGTATTACTAAACTGAGAGAGTATTACTAAACTGAGAGAATATTACTAAACTGAGAGAGTATAACTAAACTGAGAGAGCTGAGAGAATATTACTAAACTGAGAGAGTATAACTAAACTGAGAGAGCTGAGAGAATATTACTAAACTGAGAGGATATTACTAAACTGAGAGAGTATTACTAAACTGAGAGAGTGTTACTAAACTGAGAGAGTATTACTAAACTGAGAGAGCTGAGAGAGTATTACAAGACTGAGAGACTATTACTAAACTGAGAGAGTTTTACTAAACTGAGAAAGTACTACTAACCCGAGAGAGTATTACTAAACTGAGAGAGTATTACTAAACTGAGAGAATATTACTAAACTGAGAGAGCTGAGAGATTATTACTCAACTGAGAGAGTATTACTAAACTGAGAGAGTATTACTAAACTGAGAGAGTGTTGCTAGACTGAGATAGTATTACTAAACTGAGAGGATATAACTAAACTGAGACAGTTTTACTAAACTGAGACAGTTTTACTAAACTGAGACAGTTTTACTAAACTGAGACAGTTTTACTAGACTGAGATAGTTTTACTCAACTGAGAGAGTGTTACTAAACTGAGAGACTATTACTCAAAGGAGAGATTATTACTCAACTGAGAGAGTGTTACTAAACTAAGAGAGTATTACTAAACTGAGAGAGTATTACTAAACTGAGAGAATATTACTAAACTGAGAAAGTATTACTAAACTGAGAGAGTATTACTAAACTGATAGAATATTACTCAACGGAGAGAGTGTTACTAGACTGAGAGAGTATTACTAAACTGAGAGAGTGTTACTAAACTGAGGGAGTATTACTAAACCAAGAGAGTATTACTAAACTGAGAGAGTATTACTCAACTGAGAGAATATTACTCAACGGAGAGAAGTTACTAGACTGAGAGAGTATTACTAAACTGAGAGAGTGTTACTAAACTGAGAGAGTATTACTAAACTGAGAGAGCTGAGAGAGTTTTACCAAACGGAGAGAATATTACTAAACTGAGAGAATATTACTAAACTGAGAGAATATTACTAAACTGAGAGAGCTGAGAGAATATTACTAAACTGAGAGAGTATTACTAAACTGAGAGAATATTACTAAAAGAGAGAGTATTACTAAACTGAGAAAGTATTACTAAACTGAGAGAATATTACTAAACTGAGAGAGTATTACTAAACTGAGAGAGCTGAGAGAATATTACTAAACTGAGCGAATATTACTAAACTGAGAGAGTATTACTAAACTGAGGGAGTATTACTAAACCGAGAGAGTATTACTAAACTGAGAGAATATTACTAAACTGAGAGAGTATTACTAAACTGAGAGAGCTGAGAGAATATTACTAAACTGAGAGAGTATTACTAAACTGAGAGAATATTACTAACCCGAGAGAGTATTACTAAACTGAGAGAGTATTACTAAACTGAGAGAGTGTTACTAGACTGAGATAGTATTACTCAACTGAGAGAGTATTACTAAACTGAGAGAGTGTTACTAGACTGAGAGAGTATTACTAAACTGAGAGAATATTACTAAACTGAGAGAGTATTACTAAACTGATGGAGTATTACTAAACCGAGAGAGTATTACTAAACTGAGAGAATATTACTAAACTGTGAGAGTATTACTAAACTGAGAGAGTATTACTAACCCGAGAGAGTATTACTAAACTGAGAGAGTATTACTAAACTGAGAGAATATTACTAAACTGAGAGAGTATAACTAAACTGAGAGAGCTGAGAGAATATTACTAAACTGAGAGGATATTACTAAACTGAGAGAGTATTACTAAACTGAGAGAGTATTACTAACCCGAGAGAGTATTACTAAACTGAGAGAGTATTACTAAACTGAGAGAATATTACTAAACTGAGAGAGTATAACTAAACTGAGAGAGCTGAGAGAATATTACTAAACTGAGAGAGTATAACTAAACTGAGAGAGCTGAGAGAATATTACTAAACTGAGAGGATATTACTAAACTGAGAGAGTATTACTAAACTGAGAGAGTGTTACTAAACTGAGAGAGTATTACTAAACTGAGAGAGCTGAGAGAGTATTACAAGACTGAGAGAGTATTACTAAACTGAGAGAGTTTTACTAAACTGAGAAAGTACTACTAACCCGAGAGAGTATTACTAAACTGAGAGAGTATTACTAAACTGAGAGAATATTACTAAACTGAGAGAGCTGAGAGAATATTACTAAACTGAGAGAGTATTACTAAACTGAGAGAATATTACTAAACTGAGAGAGTATTACTAAACTGAGAGAGTGTTACTAAACTGAGAGAAAATTACTCAACGGAGAGATTATTACTCAACTGAGAGAGTATTACTAAACTGAGAGAGTATTACTAAACTGAGAGAGTGTTGCTAGACTGAGATAGTATTACTAAACTGAGAGGATATAACTAAACTGAGACAGTTTTACTAAACTGAGACAGTTTTACTAAACTGAGACAGTTTTACTAAACTGAGACAGTTTTACTAGACTGAGATAGTTTTACTTAACTGAGAGAGTGTTACTAAACTGAGAGAATATTACTCAACGGAGAGATTATTACTCAACTGAGAGAGTGTTACTAAACTAAGAGAGTATTACTAAACTGAGAGAGTATTACTAAACTGAGACAATATTACTAAACTGAGAGAGTATTACTAAACTGAGAGAGTATTACTAAACTGATAGAATATTACTCAACGGAGAGTGTGTTACTAGACTGAGAGAGTATTACTAAACTGAGAGAGTGTTACTAAACTGAGGGAGTATTACTAAACCAAGAGAGTATTACTAAACTGAGAGAGTATTACTCAACTGAGAGAATATTACTCAACGGAGAGAGTGTTACTAGACTGAGAGAGTATTACTAAACTGAGAGAGTGTTACTAAACTGAGAGAGTATTACTAAACTGAGAGAGCTGAGAGAGTTTTACCAAACGGAGAGAATATTACTAAACTGAGAGAATATTACTAAACTGAGAGAATATTACTAAACTGAGAGAGCTGAGAGAATATTACTAAACTGAGAGAGTATTACTAAACTGAGAGAATATTACTAAAAGAGAGAGTATTACTAAACTGAGAAAGTATTACTAAACTGAGAGAATATTACTAAACTGAGAGAGTATTACTAAACTGAGAGAGGTGAGAGAATATTACTAAACTGAGCGAATATTACTAAACTGAGAGAGTATTACTAAACTGAGGGAGTATTACTAAACCGAGAGAGTATTACTAAACTGAGAGAATATTACTAAACTGAGAGAGTATTACTAAACTGAGAGAGCTGAGAGAATATTACTAAACTGAGAGAGTATTACTAAACTGAGAGAATATTACTAACCCGAGAGAGTATTACTAAACTGAGAGAGTATTACTAAACTGAGAGAGTTTTACTAGACTGAGATAGTATTACTCAACTGAGAGAGTATTACTAAACTGAGAGAGCTGAGAGAATATTACTAAACTGAGAGAGTATTACTAAACTGAGGGAGTATTACTAAACCGAGAGAGTATTACTAAACTGAGAGAATATTACTAAACTGAGAGAGTATTACTAAACTGAGAGAGCTGAGAGAATATTACTAAACTGAGAGAGTATTACTAAACTGAGAGAATATTACTAACCCGAGAGAGTATTACTAAACTGAGAGAGTATTACTAAACTGAGAGAGTGTTACTAGACTGAGATAGTATTACTCAACTGAGAGAGTATTACTAAACTGAGAGAGTGTTACTAGACTGAGAGAGTATTACTAAACTGAGAGAATATTACTAAACTGAGAGAGTATTACTAAACTGATGGAGTATTACTAAACCGAGAGAGTATTACTAAACTGAGAGAATATTACTAAACTGTGAGAGTATTACTAAACTGAGAGAGTATTACTAACCCGAGAGAGTATTACTAAACTGAGAGAGTATTACTAAACTGAGAGAATATTACTAAACTGAGAGAGTATAACTAAACTGAGAGAGCTGAGAGAATATTACTAAACTGAGAGAGTATTACTAAACTGAGAGAGCTGAGAGAATATTACTAAACTGAGAGGATATTACTAAACTGAGAGAGTATTACTAAACTGAGAGAGTGTTACTAAACTGAGAGAGTATTACTAAACTGAGAGAGCTGAGAGAGTATTACAAGACTGAGAGAGTATTACTAAACTGAGAGAGTTTTACTAAACTGAGAAAGTACTACTAACCCGAGAGAGTATTACTAAACTGAGAGAGTATTACTAAACTGAGAGAATATTACTAAACTGAGAGAGCTGAGAGAATATTGACTAAACTGAGAGAGTATTACTAAACTGAGAGAGTATTACTAAACTGAGAGAGAGAGAATATTACTAAACTGAGAGGATATTACTAAACTGAGAGAGTATTACTAAACTGAGAGAGTGTTACTAAACTGAGAGAGTATTACTAAACTGAGAGAGCTGAGAGAGTATTACAAGACTGAGAGAGTATTACTAAACTGAGAGAGTATTACTAAACTGATAGAATATTACTAAACTGAGAGAGTATTACTAAACTGAGAGAGTGTTACTAGACTGAGATAGTATTACTAAACTGAGAGAGTATTACTAAACTGAGAGAGCTGAGAGAGTATTACAAGACTGAGAGAGTATTACTAAACTGAGAGAGTTTTACTAAACTGAGAAAGTACTACTAACCCGAGAGAGTATTACTAAACTGAGAGAGTATTACTAAACTGAGAGAATATTACTAAACTGAGAGAGCTGAGAGAATATTACTAAACTGAGAGAGTATTACTAAACTGAGAGAATATTACTAAACTGAGAGATTATTACTAAACTGAGAGAGTGTTACTAAACTGAGAGAAAATTACTCAACGGAGAGATTATTACTCAACTGAGAGAGTATTACTAAACTGAGAGAGTATTACTAAACTGAGAGAGTGTTGCTAGACTGAGATAGTATTACTAAACTGAGAGGATATAACTAAACTGAGACAGTTTTACTAAACTGAGACAGTTTTACTAAACTGAGACAGTTTTACTAAACTGAGACAGTTTTACTAGACTGAGATAGTTTTACTCAACTGAGAGAGTGTTACTAAACTGAGAGACTATTACTCAAAGGAGAGATTATTACTCAACTGAGAGAGTGTTACTAAACTAAGAGAGTATTACTAAACTGAGAGAGTATTACTAAACTGAGACAATATTACTAAACTGAGAAAGTATTACTAAACTGAGAGAGTATTACTAAACTGATAGAATATTACTCAACGGAGAGAGTGTTACTAGACTGAGAGAGTATTACTAAACTGAGAGAGTGTTACTAAACTGAGGGAGTATTACTAAACCAAGAGAGTATTACTAAACTGAGAGAGTATTACTCAACTGAGAGAATATTACTCAACGGAGAGAAGTTACTAGACTGAGAGAGTATTACTAAACTGAGAGAGTGTTACTAAACTGAGAGAGTATTACTAAACTGAGAGAGCTGAGAGAGTTTTACCAAACGGAGAGAATATTACTAAACTGAGAGAATATTACTAAACTGAGAGAATATTACTAAACTGAGAGAGCTGAGAGAATATTACTAAACTGAGAGAGTATTACTAAACTGAGAGAATATTACTAAAAGAGAGAGTATTACTAAACTGAGAAAGTATTACTAAACTGAGAGAATATTACTAAACTGAGAGAGTATTACTAAACTGAGAGAGCTGAGAGAATATTACTAAACTGAGCGAATATTACTAAACTGAGAGAGTATTACTAAACTGAGGGAGTATTACTAAACCGAGAGAGTATTACTAAACTGAGAGAATATTACTAAACTGAGAGAGTATTACTAAACTGAGAGAGCTGAGAGAATATTACTAAACTGAGAGAGTATTACTAAACTGAGAGAATATTACTAACCCGAGAGAGTATTACTAAACTGAGAGAGTATTACTAAACTGAGAGAGTGTTACTAGACTGAGATAGTATTACTCAACTGAGAGAGTATTACTAAACTGAGAGAGTGTTACTAGACTGAGAGAGTATTACTAAACTGAGAGAATATTACTAAACTGAGAGAGTATTACTAAACTGATGGAGTATTACTAAACCGAGAGAGTATTACTAAACTGAGAGAATATTACTAAACTGTGAGAGTATTACTAAACTGAGAGAATATTACTAAACTGAGAGAGTATTACTAAACTGAGAGAGTATTAATAAACTGAGAGAATATTACTAAACTGAGAGAGTATAACTAAACTGAGAGAGCTGAGAGAATATTACTAAACTGAGAGGATATTACTAAACTGAGAGAGTATTACTAAACTGAGAGAGTATTACTAACCCGAGAGAGTATTACTAAACTGAGAGAGTATTACTAAACTGAGAGAATATTACTAAACTGAGAGAGTATAACTAAACTGAGAGAGCTGAGAGAATATTACTAAACTGAGAGAGTATAACTAAACTGAGAGAGCTGAGAGAATATTACTAAACTGAGAGGATATTACTAAACTGAGAGAGTATTACTAAACTGAGAGAGTGTTACTAAACTGAGAGAGTATTACTAAACTGAGAGAGCTGAGAGAGTATTACAAGACTGAGAGAGTATTACTAAACTGAGAGAGTTTTACTAAACTGAGAAAGTACTACTAACCCGAGAGAGTATTACTAAACTGAGAGAGTATTACTAAACTGAGAGAATATTACTAAACTGAGAGAGCTGAGAGAATATTACTAAACTGAGAGAGTATTACTAAACTGAGAGAATATTACTAAACTGAGAGAGTATTACTAAACTGAGAGAGTGTTACTAAACTGAGAGAAAATTACTCAACGGAGAGATTATTACTCAACTGAGAGAGTATTACTAAACTGAGAGAGTATTACTAAACTGAGAGAGTGTTGCTAGACTGAGATAGTATTACTAAACTGAGAGGATATAACTAAACTGAGACAGTTTTACTAAACTGAGACAGTTTTACTAAACTGAGACAGTTTTACTAAACTGAGACAGTTTTACTAGACTGAGATAGTTTTACTTAACTGAGAGAGTGTTACTAAACTGAGAGAATATTACTCAACGGAGAGATTATTACTCAACTGAGAGAGTGTTACTAAACTAAGAGAGTATTACTAAACTGAGAGAGTATTACTAAACTGAGACAATATTACTAAACTGAGAGAGTATTACTAAACTGAGAGAGTATTACTAAACTGATAGAATATTACTCAACGGAGAGTGTGTTACTAGACTGAGAGAGTATTACTAAACTGAGAGAGTGTTACTAAACTGAGGGAGTATTACTAAACCAAGAGAGTATTACTAAACTGAGAGAGTATTACTCAACTGAGAGAATATTACTCAACGGAGAGAGTGTTACTAGACTGAGAGAGTATTACTAAACTGAGAGAGTGTTACTAAACTGAGAGAGTATTACTAAACTGAGAGAGCTGAGAGAGTTTTACCAAACGGAGAGAATATTACTAAACTGAGAGAATATTACTAAACTGAGAGAATATTACTAAACTGAGAGAGCTGAGAGAATATTACTAAACTGAGAGAGTATTACTAAACTGAGAGAATATTACTAAAAGAGAGAGTATTACTAAACTGAGAAAGTATTACTAAACTGAGAGAATATTACTAAACTGAGAGAGTATTACTAAACTGAGAGAGCTGAGAGAATATTACTAAACTGAGCGAATATTACTAAACTGAGAGAGTATTACTAAACTGAGGGAGTATTACTAAACCGAGAGAGTATTACTAAACTGAGAGAATATTACTAAACTGAGAGAGTATTACTAAACTGAGAGAGCTGAGAGAATATTACTAAACTGAGAGAGTATTACTAAACTGAGAGAATATTACTAACCCGAGAGAGTATTACTAAACTGAGAGAGTATTACTAAACTGAGAGAGTTTTACTAGACTGAGATAGTATTACTCAACTGAGAGAGTATTACTAAACTGAGAGAGTGTTACTAGACTGAGAGAGTATTACTAAACTGAGAGAATATTACTAAACTGAGAGAGTATTACTAAACTGATGGAGTATTACTAAACCGAGAGAGTATTACTAAACGGAGAGAATATTAATAAACTGTGAGAGTATTACTAAACTGAGAGAGTTTTACTAAACTGAGAAAGTACTACTAACCCGAGAGAGTATTACTAAACTGAGAGAGTATTACTAAACTGAGAGAATATTACTAAACTGAGAGAGCGGATAGAATATTACTAAACTGAGAGAGTATTACTAAACTGAGAGAATATTACTAAACTGAGAAAGTATTACTAAACTGAGAGAGTGTTACTAAACTGAGAGAAAATTACTCACCGGAGAGATTATTACTCAACTGAGAGAGTATTACTAAACTGAGAGAGTATTACTAAACTGAGAGAGTGTTGCTAGACTGAGATAGTATTACTAAACTGAGAGGATATAACTAAACTGAGACAGTTTTACTAAACTGAGACAGTTTTACTAAACTGAGGGAGTATTACTAAACCGAGAGAGTATTACTAAACTGATAGAATATTACTCAACGTAGAGAGTGTTACTAGACTGAGAGAGTATTACTAAACTGAGAGAGTGTTACTAAACTGAGGGAGTATTACTAAACCAAGAGAGTATTACTAAACTGAGAGAGTATTACTCAACTGAGAGAATATTACTCAACGGAGAGAGTGTTACTAGACTGAGAGAGTATTACTAAACTGAGAGAGTGTTACTAAACTGAGAGAGTATTACTAAACTGAGAGAGCTGAGAGAGTTTTACCAAACGGAGAGAATATTACTAAACTGAGAGAATATTACTAAACTGAGAGAATATTACTAAACTGAGAGAGCTGAGAGAATATTACTAAACTGAGAGAGTATTACTAAACTGAGAGAATATTACTAAAAGAGAGAGTATTACTAAACTGAGAAAGTATTACTAAACTGAGAGAATATTACTAAACTGAGAGAGTATTACTAAACTGAGAGAGGTGAGAGAATATTACTAAACTGAGCGAATATTACTAAACTGAGAGAGTATTACTAAACTGAGGGAGTATTACTAAACCGAGAGAGTATTACTAAACTGAGAGAATATTACTAAACTGAGAGAGTATTACTAAACTGAGAGAGCTGAGAGAATATTACTAAACTGAGAGAGTATTACTAAACTGAGAGAATATTACTAACCCGAGAGAGTATTACTAAACTGAGAGAGTATTACTAAACTGAGAGAGTGTTACTAGACTGAGATAGTATTACTCAACTGAGAGAGTATTACTAAACTGAGAGAGTGTTACTAGACTGAGAGAGTATTACTAAACTGAGAGAATATTACTAAACTGAGAGAGTATTACTAAACTGATGGAGTATTACTAAACCGAGAGAGTATTACTAAACGGAGAGAATATTAATAAACTGTGAGAGTATTACTAAACTGAGAGAGTTTTACTAAACTGAGAAAGTACTACTAACCCGAGAGAGTATTACTAAACTGAGAGAGTATTACTAAACTGAGAGAATATTACTAAACTGAGAGAGCGGATAGAATATTACTAAACTGAGAGAGTATTACTAAACTGAGAGAATATTACTAAACTGAGAAAGTATTACTAAACTGAGAGAGTGTTACTAAACTGAGAGAAAATTACTCACCGGAGAGATTATTACTCAACTGAGAGAGTATTACTAAACTGAGAGAGTATTACTAAACTGAGAGAGTGTTGCTAGACTGAGATAGTATTACTAAACTGAGAGGATATAACTAAACTGAGACAGTTTTACTAAACTGAGACAGTTTTACTAAACTGAGACAGTTTTACTAGACTGAGATAGTTTTACTCAACTGAGAGAGTGTTACTAAACTGAGAGAATATTACTCAACGGAGAGATTATTACTCAACTGAGAGAGTATTACTAAACTGATAGATTATTACTCAACTGAGAGAGTGTTACTAAACTAAGAGAGTATTACTAAACTGAGAGAGTATTACTAAACTGAGACAATATTACTAAACTGAGAGAGTATTACTAAACTGAGAGAGTATTACTAAACTGGTAGAATATTACTCAACGGAGAGAGTGTTACTAGACTGAGAGAGTATTACTAAACTGAGAGAGTGTTACTAAACTGAGAGAGTATTACTAAACTGAGGGAGTATTACTAAACCACGAGAGTATTACTAAACTGAGAGAGTATTACTCAACTGAGAGAGTATTACTAAACTGATAGAATATTACTCAACGGAGAGAGTGTTACTAGACTGAGAGAGTATTACTAAACTGAGAGAGTGTTACTAAACTGAGAGAGTATTACTAAACTGAGAGAGCTGAGAGAGTATTAAGAAACGGAGAGAATATTACTAAACTGAGAGAGTATTACTAAACTGAGAGAATATTACTAAACTAAGAGAGTATTACTAAACTGAGAGAGTATTACTAAACCGAGAGAGTATTACTAACCTGAGAGAGTGTTACTAGACTGAGAGAGTATTACTAAACTGAGGGAGTATTACTAAACCGAGAGAGTGAGAGAATATTACTAAACTGAGAGAATATTACTAAACTGAGAGAGTATTACTAAACTGAGGGCGTATTACTAAACCGAGAGAGTATTACTAAACTGAGAGAATATTACTAAACTGAGAGAGTATTACTAAACTGAGAGAGCTGAGAGAATATTACTAAACTGAGAGAGTATTACTAAACTGAGAGAATATTACTAACCCGAGAGAGTATTACTAAACTGAGAGAGTATTACTAAACTGAGAGAGTGTTACTAGACTGAGATAGTATTACTCAACTGAGAGAGTATTACTAAACTGAGAGAGTGTTACTAGACTGAGAGAGTATTACTAAACTGAGAGAATATTACTAAACTGAGAGAGTATTACTAAACTGATGGAGTATTACTAAACTGAGAGAGTATTACTAAACTGAGAGAGTATTACTAAACTGAGGGCGTATTACTAAACCGAGAGAGTATTACTAACCTGAGAGAATATTACTAAACTGAGAGAGTATTACTAAACTGAGAGAGCTGAGAGAATATTACTAAACTGAGAGAGTATTACTAAACTGAGAGAATATTACTAACCCGAGAGAGTATTACTAAACTGAGAGAGTATTACTAAACTGAGAGAGTGTTACTAGACTGAGATAGTATTACTCAACTGAGAGAGTATTACTAAACTGAGAGAGTGTTACTAGACTGAGAGAGTATTACTAAACTGAGAGAATATTACTAAACTGAGAGAGTATTACTAAACTGATGGAGTATTACTAAACCGAGAGAGTATTACTAAACTGAGAGAATATTAATAAACTGTGAGAGTATTACTAAACTGAGAGAGTTTTACTAAACTGAGAAAGTACTACTAACCCGAGAGAGTATTACTAAACTGAGAGAGTATTACTAAACTGAGAGAATATTACTAAACTGAGAGAGCTAGAGAATATTACTAAACTGAGAGAGTATTACTAAACTGAGAGAATATTACTAAACTGAAAGAGTATTACTAAACTGAGAGAGTGTTACTAAACTGAGAGAAAATTACTCAACGGAGAGATTATTACTCAACTGAGAGAGTATTACTAAACTGAGAGAGTATTACTAAACTGAGAGAGTGTTGCTAGACTGAGATAGTATTACTAAACTGAGAGGATATAACTAAACTGAGACAGTTTTACTAAACTGAGACAGTTTTACTAAACTGAGACAGTTTTACTAAACTGAGACAGTTTTACTAGACTGAGATAGTTTTACTCAACTGAGAGAGTGTTACTAAACTGAGAGAATATTACTCAACGGAGAGATTATTACTCAACTGAGAGAGTGTTACTAAACTAAGAGAGTATTACTAAACTGAGAGAGTATTACTAAACTGAGACAATATTACTAAACTGAGAGAGTATTACTAAACTGAGAGAGTATTACTAAACTGGTAGAATATTACTCAACGGAGAGAGTGTTACTAGACTGAGAGAGTATTACTAAACTGAGAGAGTATTACTAAACCAAGAGAGTATTACTAAACTGAGAGAGTATTACTCAACTGAGAGAGTATTACTAAACTGATAGAATATTACTCAACGGAGAGAGTGTTACTAGACTGAGAGAGTATTACTAAACTGAGAGAGTGTTACTAAACTGAGAGAGTATTACTAAACTGAGAGAGCTGAGAGAGTATTACCAAACGGAGAGAATATTACTAAACTGAGAGAATATTACTAAACTGAGAGAATATTACTAAACTGAGAGAGCTGAGAGAATATTACTAAACTGAGAGAGTATTACTAAACTGAGAGAATATTACTAAAAGAGAGAGTATTACTAAACTGAGAAAGTATTACTAAACTGAGAGAATATTACTAAACTGAGAGAGCTGAGAGAATATTACTAAACTGAGAGAGTATTACTAAACTGAGAGAATATTACTAACCCGAGAGAGTATTACTAAACTGAGAGAGTATTACTAAACTGAGAGAGTGTTACTAGACTGAGATAGTATTACTCAACTGAGAGAGTATTACTAAACTGAGAGAGTGTTACTAGACTGAGAGAGTATTACTAAACTGAGAGAATATTACTAAACTGAGAGAGTATTACTAAACTGATGGAGTATTACTAAACTGAGAGAATATTACTAAACTGAGAGAGTATTACTAAACTGAGGGCGTATTACTAAACCGAGAGAGTATTACTAAACTGAGAGAATATTACTAAACTGAGAGAGTATTACTAAACTGAGAGAGCTGAGAGAATATTACTAAACTGAGAGAGTATTACTAAACTGAGAGAATATTACTAACCCGAGAGAGTATTACTAAACTGAGAGAGTATTACTAAACTGAGAGAGTATTACTAGACTGAGATAGTATTACTCAACTGAGAGAGTATTACTAAACTGAGAGAGTGTTACTAGACTGAGAGAGTATTACTAAACTGAGAGAATATTACTAAACTGAGAGAGTATTACTAAACTGATGGAGTATTACTAAACCGAGAGAGTATTACTAAACTGAGAGAATATTAATAAACTGTGAGAGTATTACTAAACTGAGAGAGTTTTACTAAACTGAGAAAGTACTACTAACCCGAGAGAGTATTACTAAACTGAGAGAGTATTACTAAACTGAGAGAATATTACTAAACTGAGAGAGCTGAGAGAATATTACTAAACTGAGAGAGTATTACTAAACTGAGAGAATATTACTAAACTGAGAGAGTATTACTAAACTGAGAGAGTGTTACTAAACTGAGAGAAAATTACTCAACGGAGAGATTATTACTCAACTGAGAGAGTATTACTAAACTGAGAGAGTATTACTAAACTGAGAGAGTGTTGCTAGACTGAGATAGTATTACTAAACTGAGAGGATATAACTAAACTGAGACAGTTTTACTAAACTGAGACAGTTTTACTAAACTGAGACAGTTTTACTAAACTGAGACAGTTTTACTAGACTGAGATAGTTTTACTCAACTGAGAGAGTGTTACTAAACTGAGAGAATATTACTCAACGGAGAGATTATTACTCAACTGAGAGAGTGTTACTAAACTAAGAGAGTATTACTAAACTGAGAGAGTATTACTAAACTGAGACAATATTACTAAACTGAGAGAGTATTACTAAACTGAGAGAGTATTACTAAACTGGTAGAATATTACTCAACGGAGAGAGTGTTACTAGACTGAGAGAGTATTACTAAACTGAGAGAGTATTACTAAACCAAGAGAGTATTACTAAACTGAGAGAGTATTACTCAACTGAGAGAGTATTACTAAACTGATAGAATATTACTCAACGGAGAGAGTGTTACTAGACTGAGAGAGTATTACTAAACTGAGAGAGTGTTACTAAACTGAGAGAGTATTACTAAACTGAGAGAGCTGAGAGAGTATTACCAAACGGAGAGAATATTACTAAACTGAGAGAATATTACTAAACTGAGAGAATATTACTAAACTGAGAGAGCTGAGAGAATATTACTAAACTGAGAGAGTATTACTAAACTGAGAGAATATTACTAAAAGAGAGAGTATTACTAAACTGAGAAAGTATTACTAAACTGAGAGAATATTACTAAACTGAGAGAGCTGAGAGAATATTACTAAACTGAGAGAGTATTACTAAACTGAGAGAATATTACTAACCCGAGAGAGTATTACTAAACTGAGAGAGTATTACTAAACTGAGAGAGTGTTACTAGACTGAGATAGTATTACTCAACTGAGAGAGTATTACTAAACTGAGAGAGTGTTACTAGACTGAGAGAGTATTACTAAACTGAGAGAATATTACTAAACTGAGAGAGTATTACTAAACTGATGGAGTATTACTAAACCGAGAGAGTATTACTAAACTGAGAGAATATTAATAAACTGTGAGAGTATTACTAAACTGAGAGAGTATTACTAACCCGAGAGAGTATTACTAAACTGAGAGAGTATTACTAAACAGAGAATATTACTAAACTGAGAGAGTATAACTAAACTGAGAGAGCTGAGAGAATATTACTAAACTGAGAGAGTATAACTAAACTGAGAGAGCTGAGAGAATATTACTAAACTGAGAGGATATTACTAAACTGAGAGAGTATTACTAAACTGAGAGAGTGTTACTAAACTGAGAGAGTATTACTAAACTGAGAGAGCTGAGAGAGTATTACAAGACTGAGAGAGTATTACTAAACTGAGAGAGTTTTACTAAACTGAGAAAGTACTACTAACCCGAGAGAGTATTACTAAACTGAGAGAGTATTACTAAACTGAGAGAATATTACTAAACTGAGAGAGCTGAGAGAATATTACTAAACTGAGAGAGTATTACTAAACTGAGAGAATATTACTAAACTGAGAGAGTATTACTAAACTGAGAGAGTGTTACTAAACTGAGAGAATATTACTCAACGGAGAGATTATTACTCAACTGAGAGAGTATTACTAAACTGAGAGAGTATTACTAAACTGAGAGAGTGTTGCTAGACTGAGATAGTATTACTAAACTGAGAGGATATAACTAAACTGAGACAGTTTTACTAAACTGAGACAGTTTTACTAAACTGAGACAGTTTTACTAGACTGAGATAGTTTTACTCAACTGAGAGAGTGTTACTAAACTGAGAGAATATTACTCAACTGAGAGATTATTACTAAACTGAGAGAGTGTTACTAAACTGAGAGAGTATTACTAAACTGAGAGAGTATTACTAAACTGAGACAATATTACTAAACTGAGAAAGTATTACTAAACTGAGAGAGTATTACTAAACTGATAGAATATTACTCAACGGAGAGAGTGTTACTAGACTGAGAGAGTATTACTAAACTGAGAGAGTGTTACTAAACTGAGAGAGTATAACTAAACTGAGAGAGCTGAGAGAGTATTACCAAACGGAGAGAATATTACTAAACTGAGAGAATATTACTAAACTGAGAGAATATTACTAAACTGAGAGAGCTGAGAGAATATTACTAAACTGAGAGAGTATTACTAAACTGAGAGAATATTACTAAACTGAGAGAGTATTACTAAACTGAGAGAGCTGAGAGAATATTACTAAACTGAGAGAGTATTACTAAACTGAGAGAGTATTACTAAACTGAGACAATATTACTAAACTGAGAAAGTATTACTAAACTGAGAGAGTATTACTAAACTGATAGAATATTACTCAACGGAGAGAGTGTTACTAGACTGAGAGAGTATTACTAAACTGAGAGAGTATTACTAAACTGAGAGAGCTGAGAGAGTATTACCAAACGGAGAGAATATTACTAAACTGAGAGAATATTACTAAACTGAGAGAATATTACTAAACTGAGAGAGCTGAGAGAATATTACTAAACTGAGAGAGTATTACTAAACTGAGAGAATATTACTAAAAGAGAGAGTATTACTAAACTGAGAAAGTATTACTAAACTGAGAGAATATTACTAAACTGAGAGAGCTGAGAGAATATTACTAAACTGAGAGAGTATTACTAAACTGAGAGAATATTACTAACCCGAGAGAGTATTACTAAACTGAGAGAGTATTACTAAACTGAGAGAGTGTTACTAGACTGAGATAGTATTACTCAACTGAGAGAGTATTACTAAACTGAGAGAGTGTTACTAGACTGAGAGAGTATTACTAAACTGAGAGAATATTACTAAACTGAGAGAGTATTACTAAACTGATGGAGTATTACTAAACCGAGAGAGTATTACTAAACTGAGAGAATATTAATAAACTGTGAGAGTATTACTAAACTGAGAGAGTATTACTAACCCGAGAGAGTATTACTAAACTGAGAGAGTATTACTAAACAGAGAATATTACTAAACTGAGAGAGTATAACTAAACTGAGAGAGCTGAGAGAATATTACTAAACTGAGAGAGTATAACTAAACTGAGAGAGCTGAGAGAATATTACTAAACTGAGAGGATATTACTAAACTGAGAGAGTATTACTAAACTGAGAGAGTGTTACTAAACTGAGAGAGTATTACTAAACTGAGAGAGCTGAGAGAGTATTACAAGACTGAGAGAGTATTACTAAACTGAGAGAGTTTTACTAAACTGAGAAAGTACTACTAACCCGAGAGAGTATTACTAAACTGAGAGAGTATTACTAAACTGAGAGAATATTACTAAACTGAGAGAGCTGAGAGAATATTACTAAACTGAGAGAGTATTACTAAACTGAGAGAATATTACTAAACTGAGAGAGTATTACTAAACTGAGAGAGTGTTACTAAACTGAGAGAATATTACTCAACGGAGAGATTATTACTCAACTGAGAGAGTATTACTAAACTGAGAGAGTATTACTAAACTGAGAGAGTGTTGCTAGACTGAGATAGTATTACTAAACTGAGAGGATAAAACTAAACTGAGACAGTTTTACTAAACTGAGACAGTTTTACTAGACTGAGATAGTTTTACTCAACTGAGAGAGTGTTACTAAACTGAGAGAATATTACTCAACGGAGAGATTATTACTCAACTGAGAGAGTGTTACTAAACTAAGAGAGTATTACTAAACTGAGAGAGTATTACTAAACTGAGACAATATTACTAAACTGAGAAAGTATTACTAAACTGAGAGAGTATTACTAAACTGATAGAATATTACTCAACGGAGAGAGTGTTACTAGACTGAGAGAGTATTACTAAACTGAGAGAGTATTACTAAACTGAGAGAGTATTACTAAACTGAGAGAATATTACTAAACTGAGAGAATATTACTAAACTGAGAGAGTATGAGAGACTGAGAGAGTAAACTAAACTGAGAGAGAATATTACTAAACTGAGAGAGTATTACTAAACTGAGAGAGCTGAGAGAATATTACTAAACTGAGAGGATATTACTAAACTGAGAGAGTATTACTAAACTGAGAGAGTGTTACTAAACTGAGAGAGTATTACTAAACTGAGAGAGCTGAGAGAGTATTACAAGACTAAGAGAGTATTACTAAACTGAGAGAGTATTACTAAACTGATAGAATATTACTAAACTGAGAGAGTATTACTAAACTGAGAGAGTATTACTAAACTGAGATAGTATTACTAAACTGAGAGAGTATTACTAAACTGAGAGAGTATTACTAAACTGAGAGAGTATTACTAAACTGAGAGAGTTTTACTAAACTGAGAAAGTACTACTAACCCGAGAGAGTATTACTAAACTGAGAGAGTATTACTAAACTGAGAGAATATTACTAAACTGAGAGAGCTGAGAGAATATTACTAAACTGAGAGAGTATTACTAAACTGAGAGAATATTACTAAACTGAGAGATTATTACTAAACTGAGAGAGTGTTACTAAACTGAGAGAAAATTACTCAACGGAGAGATTATTACTCAACTGAGAGAGTATTACTAAACTGAGAGAGTATTACTAAACTGAGAGAGTGTTGCTAGACTGAGATAGTATTACTAAACTGAGAGGATATAACTAAACTGAGACAGTTTTACTAAACTGAGACAGTTTTACTAAACTGAGACAGTTTTACTAAACTGAGACAGTTTTACTAGACTGAGATAGTTTTACTCAACTGAGAGAGTGTTACTAAACTGAGAGACTATTACTCAAAGGAGAGATTATTACTCAACTGAGAGAGTGTTACTAAACTAAGAGAGTATTACTAAACTGAGAGAGTATTACTAAACTGAGACAATATTACTAAACTGAGAAAGTATTACTAAACTGAGAGAGTATTACTAAACTGATAGAATATTACTCAACGGAGAGAGTGTTACTAGACTGAGAGAGTATTACTAAACTGAGAGAGTATTACTAAACTGAGGGAGTATTACTAAACCAAGAGAGTATTACTAAACTGAGAGAGTATTACTAAACTGAGAGAATATTACTCAACGGAGAGAAGTTACTAGACTGAGAGAGTATTACTAAACTGAGAGAGTGTTACTAAACTGAGAGAGTATTACTAAACTGAGAGAGCTGAGAGAGTTTTACCAAACGGAGAGAATATTACTAAACTGAGAGAATATTACTAAACTGAGAGAATATTACTAAACTGAGAGAGCTGAGAGAATATTACTAAACTGAGAGAGTATTACTAAACTGAGAGAATATTACTAAAAGAGAGAGTATTACTAAACTGAGAAAGTATTACTAAACTGAGAGAATATTACTAAACTGAGAGAGTATTACTAAACTGAGAGAGCTGAGAGAATATTACTAAACTGAGCGAATATTACTAAACTGAGAGAGTATTACTAAACTGAGGGAGTATTACTAAACCGAGAGAGTATTACTAAACTGAGAGAATATTACTAAACTGAGAGAGTATTACTAAACTGAGAGAGCTGAGAGAATATTACTAAACTGAGAGAGTAGTACTAAACTGAGAGAATATTACTAACCCGAGAGAGTATTACTAAACTGAGAGAGTATTACTAAACTGAGAGAGTGTTACTAGACTGAGATAGTATTACTCAACTGAGAGAGTATTACTAAACTGAGAGAGTGTTACTAGACTGAGAGAGTATTACTAAACTGAGAGAATATTACTAAACTGAGAGAGTATTACTAAACTGATGGAGTATTACTAAACCGAGAGAGTATTACTAAACTGAGAGAATATTACTAAACTGTGAGAGTATTACTAAACTGAGAGAGTATTACTAACCCGAGAGAGTATTACTAAACTGAGAGAGTATTAATAAACTGAGAGAATATTACTAAACTGAGAGAGTATAACTAAACTGAGAGAGCTGAGAGAATATTACTAAACTGAGAGGATATTACTAAACTGAGAGAGTATTACTAAACTGAGAGAGTATTACTAACCCGAGAGAGTATTACTAAACTGAGAGAGTATTACTAAACTGAGAGAATATTACTAAACTGAGAGAGTATAACTAAACTGAGAGAGCTGAGAGAATATTACTAAACTGAGAGAGTATAACTAAACTGAGAGAGCTGAGAGAATATTACTAAACTGAGAGGATATTACTAAACTGAGAGAGTATTACTAAACTGAGAGAGTGTTACTAAACTGAGAGAGTATTACTAAACTGAGAGAGCTGAGAGAGTATTACAAGACTGAGAGAGTATTACTAAACTGAGAGAGTTTTACTAAACTGAGAAAGTACTACTAACCCGAGAGAGTATTACTAAACTGAGAGAGTATTACTAAACTGAGAGAATATTACTAAACTGAGAGAGCTGAGAGAATATTACTAAACTGAGAGAGTATTACTAAACTGAGAGAATATTACTAAACTGAGAGAGTATTACTAAACTGAGAGAGTGTTACTAAACTGAGAGAAAATTACTCAACGGAGAGATTATTACTCAACTGAGAGAGTATTACTAAACTGAGAGAGTATTACTAAACTGAGAGAGTGTTGCTAGACTGAGATAGTATTACTAAACTGAGAGGATATAACTAAACTGAGACAGTTTTACTAAACTGAGACAGTTTTACTAAACTGAGACAGTTTTACTAAACTGAGACAGTTTTACTAGACTGAGATAGTTTTACTTAACTGAGAGAGTGTTACTAAACTGAGAGAATATTACTCAACGGAGAGATTATTACTCAACTGAGAGAGTGTTACTAAACTAAGAGAGTATTACTAAACTGAGAGAGTATTACTAAACTGAGACAATATTACTAAACTGAGAGAGTATTACTAAACTGAGAGAGTATTACTAAACTGATAGAATATTACTCAACGGAGAGTGTGTTACTAGACTGAGAGAGTATTACTAAACTGAGAGAGTGTTACTAAACTGAGGGAGTATTACTAAACCAAGAGAGTATTACTAAACTGAGAGAGTATTACTCAACTGAGAGAATATTACTCAACGGAGAGAGTGTTACTAGACTGAGAGAGTATTACTAAACTGAGAGAGTGTTACTAAACTGAGAGAGTATTACTAAACTGAGAGAGCTGAGAGAGTTTTACCAAACGGAGAGAATATTACTAAACTGAGAGAATATTACTAAACTGAGAGAATATTACTAAACTGAGAGAGCTGAGAGAATATTACTAAACTGAGAGAGTATTACTAAACTGAGAGAATATTACTAAAAGAGAGAGTATTACTAAACTGAGAAAGTATTACTAAACTGAGAGAATATTACTAAACTGAGAGAGTATTACTAAACTGAGAGAGCTGAGAGAATATTACTAAACTGAGCGAATATTACTAAACTGAGAGAGTATTACTAAACTGAGGGAGTATTACTAAACCGAGAGAGTATTACTAAACTGAGAGAATATTACTAAACTGAGAGAGTATTACTAAACTGAGAGAGCTGAGAGAATATTACTAAACTGAGAGAGTATTACTAAACTGAGAGAATATTACTAACCCGAGAGAGTATTACTAAACTGAGAGAGTATTACTAAACTGAGAGAGTTTTACTAGACTGAGATAGTATTACTCAACTGAGAGAGTATTACTAAACTGAGAGAGTGTTACTAGACTGAGAGAGTATTACTAAACTGAGAGAATATTACTAAACTGAGAGAGTATTACTAAACTGATGGAGTATTACTAAACCGAGAGAGTATTACTAAACGGAGAGAATATTAATAAACTGTGAGAGTATTACTAAACTGAGAGAGTTTTACTAAACTGAGAAAGTACTACTAACCCGAGAGAGTATTACTAAACTGAGAGAGTATTACTAAACTGAGAGAATATTACTAAACTGAGAGAGCGGATAGAATATTACTAAACTGAGAGAGTATTACTAAACTGAGAGAATATTACTAAACTGAGAAAGTATTACTAAACTGAGAGAGTGTTACTAAACTGAGAGAAAATTACTCACCGGAGAGATTATTACTCAACTGAGAGAGTATTACTAAACTGAGAGAGTATTACTAAACTGAGAGAGTGTTGCTAGACTGAGATAGTATTACTAAACTGAGAGGATATAACTAAACTGAGACAGTTTTACTAAACTGAGACAGTTTTACTAAACTGAGGGAGTATTACTAAACCGAGAGAGTATTACTAAACTGATAGAATATTACTCAACGTAGAGAGTGTTACTAGACTGAGAGAGTATTACTAAACTGAGAGAGTGTTACTAAACTGAGGGAGTATTACTAAACCAAGAGAGTATTACTAAACTGAGAGAGTATTACTCAACTGAGAGAATATTACTCAACGGAGAGAGTGTTACTAGACTGAGAGAGTATTACTAAACTGAGAGAGTGTTACTAAACTGAGAGAGTATTACTAAACTGAGAGAGCTGAGAGAGTTTTACCAAACGGAGAGAATATTACTAAACTGAGAGAATATTACTAAACTGAGAGAATATTACTAAACTGAGAGAGCTGAGAGAATATTACTAAACTGAGAGAGTATTACTAAACTGAGAGAATATTACTAAAAGAGAGAGTATTACTAAACTGAGAAAGTATTACTAAACTGAGAGAATATTACTAAACTGAGAGAGTATTACTAAACTGAGAGAGGTGAGAGAATATTACTAAACTGAGCGAATATTACTAAACTGAGAGAGTATTACTAAACTGAGGGAGTATTACTAAACCGAGAGAGTATTACTAAACTGAGAGAATATTACTAAACTGAGAGAGTATTACTAAACTGAGAGAGCTGAGAGAATATTACTAAACTGAGAGAGTATTACTAAACTGAGAGAATATTACTAACCCGAGAGAGTATTACTAAACTGAGAGAGTATTACTAAACTGAGAGAGTGTTACTAGACTGAGATAGTATTACTCAACTGAGAGAGTATTACTAAACTGAGAGAGTGTTACTAGACTGAGAGAGTATTACTAAACTGAGAGAATATTACTAAACTGAGAGAGTATTACTAAACTGATGGAGTATTACTAAACCGAGAGAGTATTACTAAACGGAGAGAATATTAATAAACTGTGAGAGTATTACTAAACTGAGAGAGTTTTACTAAACTGAGAAAGTACTACTAACCCGAGAGAGTATTACTAAACTGAGAGAGTATTACTAAACTGAGAGAATATTACTAAACTGAGAGAGCGGATAGAATATTACTAAACTGAGAGAGTATTACTAAACTGAGAGAATATTACTAAACTGAGAAAGTATTACTAAACTGAGAGAGTGTTACTAAACTGAGAGAAAATTACTCACCGGAGAGATTATTACTCAACTGAGAGAGTATTACTAAACTGAGAGAGTATTACTAAACTGAGAGAGTGTTGCTAGACTGAGATAGTATTACTAAACTGAGAGGATATAACTAAACTGAGACAGTTTTACTAAACTGAGACAGTTTTACTAAACTGAGACAGTTTTACTAGACTGAGATAGTTTTACTCAACTGAGAGAGTGTTACTAAACTGAGAGAATATTACTCAACGGAGAGATTATTACTCAACTGAGAGAGTATTACTAAACTGATAGATTATTACTCAACTGAGAGAGTGTTACTAAACTAAGAGAGTATTACTAAACTGAGAGAGTATTACTAAACTGAGACAATATTACTAAACTGAGAGAGTATTACTAAACTGAGAGAGTATTACTAAACTGGTAGAATATTACTCAACGGAGAGAGTGTTACTAGACTGAGAGAGTATTACTAAACTGAGAGAGTGTTACTAAACTGAGAGAGTATTACTAAACTGAGGGAGTATTACTAAACCACGAGAGTATTACTAAACTGAGAGAGTATTACTCAACTGAGAGAGTATTACTAAACTGATAGAATATTACTCAACGGAGAGAGTGTTACTAGACTGAGAGAGTATTACTAAACTGAGAGAGTGTTACTAAACTGAGAGAGTATTACTAAACTGAGAGAGCTGAGAGAGTATTACTAAACTGAGAGAATATTACTAAACTGAGAGAGTATTACTAAACTGAGAGAATATTACTAAACTAAGAGAGTATTACTAAACTGAGAGAATATTACTAAAAGAGAGAGTATTACTAAACTGAGAAAGTATTACTAAACTGAGAGAATATTACTAAACTGAGAGAGTATTACTAAACTGAGAGAGCTGAGAGAATATTACTAAACTGAGCGAATATTACTAAACTGAGAGAGTATTACTAAACTGAGGGCGTATTACTAAACCGAGAGAGTATTACTAAACTGAGAGAATATTACTAAACTGAGAGAGTATTACTAAACTGAGAGAGCTGAGAGAATATTACTAAACTGAGAGAGTATTACTAAACTGAGAGAATATTACTAACCCGAGAGAGTATTACTAAACTGAGAGAGTATTACTAAACTGAGAGAGTGTTACTAGACTGAGATAGTATTACTCAACTGAGAGAGTATTACTAAACTGAGAGAGTGTTACTAGACTGAGAGAGTATTACTAAACTGAGAGAATATTACTAAACTGAGAGAGTATTACTAAACTGATGGAGTATTACTAAACTGAGAGAATATTACTAAACTGAGAGAGTATTACTAAACTGAGGGCGTATTACTAAACCGAGAGAGTATTACTAAACTGAGAGAATATTACTAAACTGAGAGAGTATTACTAAACTGAGAGAGCTGAGAGAATATTACTAAACTGAGAGAGTATTACTAAACTGAGAGAATATTACTAACCCGAGAGAGTATTACTAAACTGAGAGAGTATTACTAAACTGAGAGAGTGTTACTAGACTGAGATAGTATTACTCAACTGAGAGAGTATTACTAAACTGAGAGAGTGTTACTAGACTGAGAGAGTATTACTAAACTGAGAGAATATTACTAAACTGAGAGAGTATTACTAAACTGATGGAGTATTACTAAACCGAGAGAGTATTACTAAACTGAGAGAATATTAATAAACTGTGAGAGTATTACTAAACTGAGAGAGTTTTACTAAACTGAGAAAGTACTACTAACCCGAGAGAGTATTACTAAACTGAGAGAGTATTACTAAACTGAGAGAGTATTACTAAACTGAGAGAGTATTACTAAACTGAGAGAATATTACTAAACTGAGAGAGTATTACTAAACTGAGAGAATATTACTAAACTGAAAGAATATTACTAAACTGAGAGAGTGTTACTAAACTGAGAGAAAATTACTCAACGGAGAGATTATTACTCAACTGAGAGAGTATTACTAAACTGAGAGAGTATTACTAAACTGAGAGAGTGTTGCTAGACTGAGATAGTATTACTAAACTGAGAGGATATAACTAAACTGAGACAGTTTTACTAAACTGAGAGAGTGTTACTAAACTGAGAGAGTATTACTAAACTGAGAGAGTATTACTAGACTGAGATAGTTTTACTCAACTGAGAGAGTGTTACTAAACTGAGAGAATATTACTCAACGGAGAGATTATTACTCAACTGAGAGAGTGTTACTAAACTAAGAGAGTATTACTAAACTGAGAGAGTATTACTAAACTGAGACAATATTACTAAACTGAGAGAGTATTACTAAACTGAGAGAGTATTACTAAACTGGTAGAATATTACTAAACGGAGAGAGTGTTACTAGACTGAGAGAGTATTACTAAACTGAGAGAGTATTACTAAACCAAGAGAGTATTACTAAACTGAGAGAGTATTACTAAACTGAGAGAGTATTACTAAACTGAGAGAATATTACTAAACTGAGAGAGTGTTACTAGACTGAGAGAGTATTACTAAACTGAGAGAGTATTACTAAACTGAGAGAGTATGACTAAACTGAGAGAGCTGAGAGAGTATTACTAAACTGAGAGAATATTACTAAACTGAGAGAGTATTACTAAACTGAGAGAGTATTACTAAACTGAGAGAGCTGAGAGAATATTACTAAACTGAGAGAGTATTACTAAACTGAGAGAGTATTACTAAACTGAGAGAGTATTACTAAACTGAGAAAGTATTACTAAACTGAGAGAATATTACTAAACTGAGAGAGCTGAGAGAATATTACTAAACTGAGAGAGTATTACTAAACTGAGAGAATATTACTAACCCGAGAGAGTATTACTAAACTGAGAGAGTATTACTAAACTGAGAGAGTGTTACTAGACTGAGATAGTATTACTCAACTGAGAGAGTATTACTAAACTGAGAGAGTGTTACTAGACTGAGAGAGTATTACTAAACTGAGAGAATATTACTAAACTGAGAGAGTATTACTAAACTGATGGAGTATTACTAAACTGAGAGAATATTACTAAACTGAGAGAGTATTACTAAACTGAGGGCGTATTACTAAACCGAGAGAGTATTACTAAACTGAGAGAATATTACTAAACTGAGAGAGTATTACTAAACTGTGAGAGTATTACTAAACTGAGAGAATATTACTAACCCGAGAGAATATTACTAACCCGAGAGAGTATTACTAAACTGAGAGAGTATTACTAAACTGAGAGAGTATTACTAGACTGAGATAGTATTACTCAACTGAGAGAGTATTACTAAACTGAGAGAGTGTTACTAGACTGAGAGAGTATTACTAAACTGAGAGAATATTACTAAACTGAGAGAGCTGAGAGAATATTACTAAACTGAGAGAATATTAATAAACTGTGAGAGTATTACTAAACTGAGAGAGTTTTACTAAACTGAGAAAGTACTACTAACCCGAGAGAGTATTACTAAACTGAGAGAGTATTACTAAACTGAGAGAATATTACTAAACTGAGAGAGCTGAGAGAATATTACTAAACTGAGAGAGTATTACTAAACTGAGAGAATATTACTAAACTGAGAGAGTATTACTAAACTGAGAGAGTGTTACTAAACTGAGAGAAAATTACTCAACGGAGAGATTATTACTCAACTGAGAGAGTATTACTAAACTGAGAGAGTATTACTAAACTGAGAGAGTGTTGCTAGACTGAGATAGTATTACTAAACTGAGAGGATATAACTAAACTGAGACAGTTTTACTAAACTGAGACAGTTTTACTAAACTGAGACAGTTTTACTAAACTGAGACAGTTTTACTAGACTGAGATAGTTTTACTCAACTGAGAGAGTGTTACTAAACTGAGAGAATATTACTCAACGGAGAGATTATTACTCAACTGAGAGAGTGTTACTAAACTAAGAGAGTATTACTAAACTGAGAGAGTATTACTAAACTGAGACAATATTACTAAACTGAGAGAGTATTACTAAACTGAGAGAGTATTACTAAACTGGTAGAATATTACTCAACGGAGAGAGTGTTACTAGACTGAGAGAGTATTACTAAACTGAGAGAGTATTACTAAACCAAGAGAGTATTACTAAACTGAGAGAGTATTACTCAACTGAGAGAGTATTACTAAACTGATAGAATATTACTCAACGGAGAGAGTGTTACTAGACTGAGAGAGTATTACTAAACTGAGAGAGTGTTACTAAACTGAGAGAGTATTACTAAACTGAGAGAGCTGAGAGAGTATTACCAAACGGAGAGAATATTACTAAACTGAGAGAATATTACTAAACTGAGAGAATATTACTAAACTGAGAGAGCTGAGAGAATATTACTAAACTGAGAGAGTATTACTAAACTGAGAGAATATTACTAAAAGAGAGAGTATTACTAAACTGAGAAAGTATTACTAAACTGAGAGAATATTACTAAACTGAGAGAGCTGAGAGAATATTACTAAACTGAGAGAGTATTACTAAACTGAGAGAATATTACTAACCCGAGAGAGTATTACTAAACTGAGAGAGTATTACTAAACTGAGAGAGTGTTACTAGACTGAGATAGTATTACTCAACTGAGAGAGTATTACTAAACTGAGAGAGTGTTACTAGACTGAGAGAGTATTACTAAACTGAGAGAATATTACTAAACTGAGAGAGTATTACTAAACTGATGGAGTATTACTAAACCGAGAGAGTATTACTAAACTGAGAGAATATTAATAAACTGTGAGAGTATTACTAAACTGAGAGAGTATTACTAACCCGAGAGAGTATTACTAAACTGAGAGAGTATTACTAAACAGAGAATATTACTAAACTGAGAGAGTATAACTAAACTGAGAGAGCTGAGAGAATATTACTAAACTGAGAGAGTATAACTAAACTGAGAGAGCTGAGAGAATATTACTAAACTGAGAGGATATTACTAAACTGAGAGAGTATTACTAAACTGAGAGAGTGTTACTAAACTGAGAGAGTATTACTAAACTGAGAGAGCTGAGAGAGTATTACAAGACTGAGAGAGTATTACTAAACTGAGAGAGTTTTACTAAACTGAGAAAGTACTACTAACCCGAGAGAGTATTACTAAACTGAGAGAGTATTACTAAACTGAGAGAATATTACTAAACTGAGAGAGCTGAGAGAATATTACTAAACTGAGAGAGTATTACTAAACTGAGAGAATATTACTAAACTGAGAGAGTATTACTAAACTGAGAGAGTGTTACTAAACTGAGAGAATATTACTCAACGGAGAGATTATTACTCAACTGAGAGAGTATTACTAAACTGAGAGAGTATTACTAAACTGAGAGAGTGTTGCTAGACTGAGATAGTATTACTAAACTGAGAGGATATAACTAAACTGAGACAGTTTTACTAAACTGAGACAGTTTTACTAAACTGAGACAGTTTTACTAGACTGAGATAGTTTTACTCAACTGAGAGAGTGTTACTAAACTGAGAGAATATTACTCAACGGAGAGATTATTACTCAACTGAGAGAGTATTACTAAACTGAGAGAGTATTACTAAACTGAGAGAGTATTACTAAACTGAGAGAATATTACTAAACTGAGAAAGTATTACTAAACTGAGAGAGTATTACTAAACTGAGAGAATATTACTAAACGGAGAGAGTGTTACTAGACTGAGAGAGTATTACTAAACTGAGAGAGTGTTACTAAACTGAGAGAGTATAACTAAACTGAGAGAGCTGAGAGAGTATTACCAAACGGAGAGAATATTACTAAACTGAGAGAATATTACTAAACTGAGAGAATATTACTAAACTGAGAGAGCTGAGAGAATATTACTAAACTGAGAGAGTATTACTAAACTGAGAGAATATTACTAAACTGAGAGAGTATTACTAAACTGAGAGAGCTGAGAGAATATTACTAAACTGAGAGAGTATTACTAAACTGAGAGAATATTACTAACCCGAGAGAGTATTACTAAACTGAGAGAGTATTACTAAACTGAGAGAGTGTTACTAGACTGAGATAGTATTACTCAACTGAGAGAGTATTACTAAACTGAGAGAGTGTTACTAGACTGAGAGAGTATTACTAAACTGAGAGAATATTACTAAACTGAGAGAGTATTACTAAACTGATGGAGTATTACTAAACCGAGAGAGTATTACTAAACTGAGAGAATATTACTAAACTGTGAGAGTATTACTAAACTGAGAGAGTATTACTAACCCGAGAGAGTATTACTAAACTGAGAGAGTATTACTAAACTGAGAGAATATTACTAAACTGAGAGAGTATAACTAAACTGAGAGAGCTGAGAGAATATTACTAAACTGAGAGGATATTACTAAACTGAGAGAGTATTACTAAACTGAGAGAGTGTTACTAAACTGAGAGAGTATTACTAAACTGAGAGAGCTGAGAGAGTATTACAAGACTGAGAGAGTATTACTAAACTGAGAGAGTTTTACTAAACTGAGAAAGTACTACTAACCCGAGAGAGTATTACTAAACTGAGAGAGTATTACTAAACTGAGAGAATATTACTAAACTGAGAGAGCTGAGAGAATATTACTAAACTGAGAGAGTATTACTAAACTGAGAGAATATTACTAAACTGAGAGAGTATTACTAAATTGAGAGAGTGTTACTAAACTGAGAGAAAATTACTCAACGGAGAGATTATTACTCAACTGAGAGAGTATTACTAAACTGAGAGAGTATTACTAAACTGAGAGAGTGTTGCTAGACTGAGATAGTATTACTAAACTGAGAGGATATAACTAAACTGAGACAGTTTTACTAAACTGAGACAGTTTTACTAAACTGAGACAGTTTTACTAAACTGAGACAGTTTTACTAGACTGAGATAGTTTTACTCAACTGAGAGAGTTTTACTAAACTGAGAGAATATTACTCAACGGAGAGATTATTACTCAACTGAGAGAGTGTTACTAAACTGAGAGAGTATTACTAAACTGAGAGAGTATTACTAAACTGAGACAATATTACTAAACTGAGAGAGTATTACTAAACTGAGAGAGTATTACTAAACTGATAGAATATTACTCAACGGAGAGAGTGTTACTAGACTGAGAGAGTATTACTAAACTGAGAGAGTATTACTAAACTGAGAGAGCTGAGAGAGTATTACCAAACGGAGAGAATATTACTAAACTGAGAGAATATTACTAAACTGAGAGAATATTACTAAACTGAGAGAGCTGAGAGAATATTACTAAACTGAGAGAGTATTACTAAACTGAGAGAATATTACTAAAAGAGAGAGTATTACTAAACTGAGAAAGTATTACTAAACTGAGAGAATATTACTAAACTGAGAGAGCTGAGAGAATATTACTAAACTGAGAGAGTATTACTAAACTGAGAGAATATTACTAACCCGAGAGAGTATTACTAAACTGAGAGAGTATTACTAAACTGAGAGAGTGTTACTAGACTGAGATAGTATTACTCAACTGAGAGAGTATTACTAAACTGAGAGAGTGTTACTAGACTGAGAGAGTATTACTAAACTGAGAGAATATTACTAAACTGAGAGAGTATTACTAAACTGATGGAGTATTACTAAACCGAGAGAGTATTACTAAACTGAGAGAATATTAATAAACTGTGAGAGTATTACTAAACTGAGAGAGTATTACTAACCCGAGAGAGTATTACTAAACTGAGAGAGTATTACTAAACAGAGAATATTACTAAACTGAGAGAGTATAATTAAACTGAGAGAGCTGAGAGAATATTACTAAACTGAGAGAGTATAACTAAACTGAGAGAGCTGAGCGAATATTACTAAACTGAGAGAGTATTACTAAACTGAGAGAGTATTACTAAACTGAGAGAGTGTTACTAAACTGAGAGAGTATTACTAAACTGAGAGAGCTGAGAGAGTATTACAAGACTGAGAGAGTATTACTAAACTGAGAGAGTTTTACTAAACTGAGAAAGTACTACTAACCCGAGAGAGTATTACTAAACTGAGAGAGTATTACTAAACTGAGAGAATATTACTAAACTGAGAGAGCTGAGAGAATATTACTAAACTGAGAGAGTATTACTAAACTGAGAGAATATTACTAAACTGAGAGAGTATTACTAAACTGAGAGAGTGTTACTAAACTGAGAGAATATTACTCAACGGAGAGATTATTACTCAACTGAGAGAGTATTACTAAACTGAGAGAGTATTACTAAACTGAGAGAGTGTTGCTAGACTGAGATAGTATTACTAAACTGAGAGGATAAAACTAAACTGAGACAGTTTTACTAAACTGAGACAGTTTTACTAGACTGAGATAGTTTTACTCAACTGAGAGAGTGTTACTAAACTGAGAGAATATTACTCAACGGAGAGATTATTACTCAACTGAGAGAGTGTTACTAAACTAAGAGAGTATTACTAAACTGAGAGAGTATTACTAAACTGAGACAATATTACTAAACTGAGAAAGTATTACTAAACTGAGAGAGTATTACTAAACTGATAGAATATTACTCAACGGAGAGAGTGTTACTAGACTGAGAGAGTATTACTAAACTGAGAGAGTGTTACTAAACTGAGAGAGTATTACTAAACTGAGAGAGCTGAGAGAGTATTACCAAACGGAGAGAATATTACTAAACTGAGAGAATATTACTAAACTGAGAGAATATTACTAAACTGAGAGAGCTGAGAGAATATTACTAAACTGAGAGAGTATTACTAAACTGAGAGAATATTACTAAACTGAGAGAGTATTACTAAACTGAGAGAGCTGAGAGAATATTACTAAACTGAGAGAGTATTACTAAACTGAGAGAATATTACTAACCCGAGAGAGTATTACTAAACTGAGAGAGTATTACTAAACTGAGAGAGTGTTACTAGACTGAGATAGTATTACTCAACTGAGAGAGTATTACTAAACTGAGAGAGTGTTACTAGACTGAGAGAGTATTACTAAACTGAGAGAATATTACTAAACTGAGAGAGTATTACTAAACTGATGGAGTATTACTAAACCGAGAGAGTATTACTAAACTGAGAGAATATTACTAAACTGTGAGAGTATTACTAAACTGAGAGAGTATTACTAACCCGAGAGAGTATTACTAAACTGAGAGAGTATTACTAAACTGAGAGAATATTACTAAACTGAGAGAGTATAACTAAACTGAGAGAGCTGAGAGAATATTACTAAACTGAGAGGATATTACTAAACTGAGAGAGTATTACTAAACTGAGAGAGTGTTACTAAACTGAGAGAGTATTACTAAACTGAGAGAGCTGAGAGAGTATTACAAGACTGAGAGAGTATTACTAAACTGAGAGAGTTTTACTAAACTGAGAAAGTACTACTAACCCGAGAGAGTATTACTAAACTGAGAGAGTATTACTAAACTGAGAGAATATTACTAAACTGAGAGAGCTGAGAGAATATTACTAAACTGAGAGAGTATTACTAAACTGAGAGAATATTACTAAACTGAGAGAGTATTACTAAATTGAGAGAGTGTTACTAAACTGAGAGAAAATTACTCAACGGAGAGATTATTACTCAACTGAGAGAGTATTACTAAACTGAGAGAGTATTACTAAACTGAGAGAGTGTTGCTAGACTGAGATAGTATTACTAAACTGAGAGGATATAACTAAACTGAGACAGTTTTACTAAACTGAGACAGTTTTACTAAACTGAGACAGTTTTACTAAACTGAGACAGTTTTACTAGACTGAGATAGTTTTACTCAACTGAGAGAGTGTTACTAAACTGAGAGAATATTACTCAACGGAGAGATTATTACTCAACTGAGAGAGTGTTACTAAACTAAGAGAGTATTACTAAACTGAGAGAGTATTACTAAACTGAGACAATATTACTAAACTGAGAGAGTATTACTAAACTGAGAGAGTATTACTAAACTGATAGAATATTACTCAACGGAGAGAGTGTTACTAGACTGAGAGAGTATTACTAAACTGAGAGAGTATTACTAAACTGAGAGAGCTGAGAGAGTATTACCAAACGGAGAGAATATTACTAAACAGAGAGAATATTACTAAACTGAGAGAATATTACTAAACTGAGAGAGCTGAGAGAATATTACTAAACTGAGAGAGTATTACTAAACTGAGAGAATATTACTAAAAGAGAGAGTATTACTAAACTGAGAAAGTATTACTAAACTGAGAGAATATTACTAAACTGAGAGAGTATTACTAAACTGAGAGAGCTGAGAGAATATTACTAAACTGAGCGAATATTACTAAACTGAGAGAGTATTACTAAACTGAGGGAGTATTACTAAACCGAGAGAGTATTACTAAACTGAGAGAATATTACTAAACTGAGAGAGTATTACTAAACTGAGAGAGCTGAGAGAATATTACTAAACTGAGAGAGTATTACTAAACTGAGAGAATATTACTAACCCGAGAGAGTATTACTAAACTGAGAGAGTATTACTAAACTGAGAGAGTGTTACTAGACTGAGATAGTATTACTCAACTGAGAGAGTATTACTAAACTGAGAGAGTGTTACTAGACTGAGAGAGTATTACTAAACTGAGAGAATATTACTAAACTGAGAGAGTATTACTAAACTGATGGAGTATTACTAAACCGAGAGAGTATTACTAAACTGAGAGAATATTACTAAACTGTGAGAGTATTACTAAACTGAGAGAGTATTACTAACCCGGGAGAGTATTACTAAACTGAGAGAGTATTACTAAACTGAGAGAATATTACTAAACTGAGAGAGTATAACTAAACTGAGAGAGCTGAGAGAATATTACTAAACTGAGAGGATATTACTAAACTGAGAGAGTATTACTAAACTGAGAGAGTGTTACTAAACTGAGAGAGTATTACTAAACTGAGAGAGCTGAGAGAGTATTACAAGACTGAGAGAGTATTACTAAACTGAGAGAGTTTTACTAAACTGAGAAAGTACTACTAACCCGAGAGAGTATTACTAAACTGAGAGAATATTACTAAACTGAGAGAATATTACTAAACTGAGAGAGCTGAGAGAATATTACTAAACTGAGAGAGTATTACTAAACTGAGAGAATATTACTAAACTGAGAGAATATTACTAAACTGAGAGAGCTGAGAGAATATTACTAAACTGAGAGAGTATTACTAAACTGAGAGAATATTACTAAACTGAGAGAGTATTACTAAACTGAGAGAGCTGAGAGAATATTACTAAACTGAGAGAGTATTACTAAACTGAGAGAATATTACTAACCCGAGAGAGTATTACTAAACTGAGAGAGTATTACTAAACTGAGAGAGTGTTACTAGACTGAGATAGTATTACTCAACTGAGAGAGTATTACTAAACTGAGAGAGTGTTACTAGACTGAGAGAGTATTACTAAACTGAGAGAATATTACTAAACTGAGAGAGTATTACTAAACTGATGGAGTATTACTAAACCGAGAGAGTATTACTAAACTGAGAGAATATTACTAAACTGTGAGAGTATTACTAAACTGAGAGAGTATTACTAACCCAAGAGAGTATTACTAAACTGAGAGAGTATTACTAAACTGAGAGAATATTACTAAACTGAGAGAGTATAACTAAACTGAGAGAGCTGAGAGAATATTACTAAACTGAGAGGATATTACTAAACTGAGAGAGTATTACTAAACTGAGAGAGTGTTACTAAACTGAGAGAGTATTACTAAACTGAGAGAGCTGAGAGAGTATTACAAGACTGAGAGAGTATTACTAAACTGAGAGAGTTTTACTAAACTGAGAAAGTACTACTAACCCGAGAGAGTATTACTAAACTGAGAGAGTATTACTAAACTGAGAGAATATTACTAAACTGAGAGAGCTGAGAGAATATTACTAAACTGAGAGAGTATTACTAAACTGAGAGAATATTACTAAACTGAGAGAGTATTACTAAATTGAGAGAGTGTTACTAAACTGAGAGAAAATTACTCAACGGAGAGATTATTACTCAACTGAGAGAGTATTACTAAACTGAGAGAGTATTACTAAACTGAGAGAGTGTTGCTAGACTGAGATAGTATTACTAAACTGAGAGGATATAACTAAACTGAGACAGTTTTACTAAACTGAGACAGTTTTACTAAACTGAGACAGTTTTACTAAACTGAGACAGTTTTACTAGACTGAGATAGTTTTACTCAACTGAGAGAGTGTTACTAAACTGAGAGAATATTACTCAACGGAGAGATTATTACTCAACTGAGAGAGTGTTACTAAACTAAGAGAGTATTACTAAACTGAGAGAGTATTACTAAACTGAGACAATATTACTAAACTGAGAGAGTATTACTAACCTGAGAGAGTATTACTAAACTGATAGAATATTACTCAACGGAGAGAGTGTTACTAGACTGAGAGAGTATTACTAAACTGAGAGAGTATTACTAAACTGAGAGAGCTGAGAGAGTATTACCAAACGGAGAGAATATTACTAAACAGAGAGAATATTACTAAACTGAGAGAATATTACTAAACTGAGAGAGCTGAGAGAATATTACTAAACTGAGAGAGTATTACTAAACTGAGAGAATATTACTAAAAGAGAGAGTATTACTAAACTGAGAAAGTATTACTAAACTGAGAGAATATTACTAAACTGAGAGAGTATTACTAAACTGAGAGAGCTGAGAGAATATTACTAAACTGAGCGAATATTACTAAACTGAGAGAGTATTACTAAACTGAGGGAGTATTACTAAACCGAGAGAGTATTACTAAACTGAGAGAATATTACTAAACTGAGAGAGTATTACTAAACTGAGAGAGCTGAGAGAATATTACTAAACTGAGAGAGTATTACTAAACTGAGAGAATATTACTAACCCGAGAGAGTATTACTAAACTGAGAGAGTATTACTAAACTGAGAGAGTGTTACTAGACTGAGAGAGTGTTACTAGACTGAGAGAGTATTACTAAACTGAGAGAATATTACTAAACTGAGAGAGTATTACTAAACTGATGGAGTATTACTAAACCGAGAGAGTATTACTAAACTGAGAGAATATTACTAAACTGTGAGAGTATTACTAAACTGAGAGAGTATTACTAACCCGGGAGAGTATTACTAAACTGAGAGAGTATTACTAAACTGAGAGAATATTACTAAACTGAGAGAGTATAACTAAACTGAGAGAGCTGAGAGAATATTACTAAACTGAGAGGATATTACTAAACTGAGAGAGTATTACTAAACTGAGAGAGTGTTACTAAACTGAGAGAGTATTACTAAACTGAGAGAGCTGAGAGAGTATTACAAGACTGAGAGAGTATTACTAAACTGAGAGAGTTTTACTAAACTGAGAAAGTACTACTAACCCGAGAGAGTATTACTAAACTGAGAGAGTATTACTAAACTGAGAGAATATTACTAAACTGAGAGAGCTGAGAGAATATTACTAAACTGAGAGAGTATTACTAAACTGAGAGAATATTACTAAACTGAGAGAGTATTACTAAACTGAGAGAGTGTTACTAAACTGAGAGAAAATTACTAAACAGAGAGAATATTACTAAACTGAGAGAATATTACTAAACTGAGAGAGCTGAGAGAATATTACTAAACTGAGAGAGTATTACTAAACTGAGAGAATATTACTAAAAGAGAGAGTATTACTAAACTGAGAAAGTATTACTAAACTGAGAGAATATTACTAAACTGAGAGAGTATTACTAAACTGAGAGAGCTGAGAGAATATTACTAAACTGAGCGAATATTACTAAACTGAGAGAGTATTACTAAACTGAGGGAGTATTACTAAACCGAGAGAGTATTACTAAACTGAGAGAATATTACTAAACTGAGAGAGTATTACTAAACTGAGAGAGCTGAGAGAATATTACTAAACTGAGAGAGTATTACTAAACTGAGAGAATATTACTAACCCGAGAGAGTATTACTAAACTGAGAGAGTATTACTAAACTGAGAGAGTGTTACTAGACTGAGATAGTATTACTAAACTGAGAGAGTATTACTAAACTGAGAGAATATTACTAAACTGAGAGAGCTGAGAGAATATTACTAAACTGAGAGAATATTACTAAACAGAGAGAATATTACTAAACTGAGAGAATATTACTAAACTGAGAGAGCTGAGAGAATATTACTAAACTGAGAGAGTATTACTAAACTGAGAGAATATTACTAAAAGAGAGAGTATTACTAAACTGAGAAAGTATTACTAAACTGAGAGAATATTACTAAACTGAGAGAGTATTACTAAACTGAGAGAGCTGAGAGAATATTACTAAACTGAGCGAATATTACTAAACTGAGAGAGTATTACTAAACTGAGAGAGTATTGCTAAACTGAGAGAATATTACTAAACTGAGAGAGTATTACTAAACTGAGAGAGTGTTACTAAACTGAGAGAATATTACTCAACGGAGAGATTATTACTCAACTGAGATAGTGTTACTAAACTGAGAGAAAATTACTCAACGGAGAGATTATTACTCAACTGAGATAGTATTACTAAACTGAGAGGATATAACTAAACTGAGACAGTTTTACTAAACTGAGACAGTTTTACTAAACTGAGAGAGTATTACTAAACTGTGAGAATATTACTCAATTGAGAGATTATTACAAGACTGAGAGAGTATTACTAAACTGAGAGAGTTTTACTAAACTGAGAAAGTATTACTAACCCGAGAGAGTATTACTAAACTGAGAGAGTATTACTAAACTGAGAGAATATTACTAAACTGAGAGAGCTGAGAGAATATTACTAAACTGAGAGAGTATTACTAAACTGAGAGAATATTACTAAACTGAGAGAGTATTACTAAACTGAGAGAGTATTACTAAACTGAGAGAGTATTACTCAACTGAGAGAATATTACTAAACTGAGAGAGTATTACTAAACTGAGAGAGAATTACTCAACTGAGAGAATATTACTAAACTGAGAGAGTATTACTAAACTGAGAGAGATATTACTAAACTGAGACAGTTTTACTAAACTGAGAGAGTATTACTAAACTGAGAGAGTATTACTAGAGACTGTGAGATAGTATTACTCAACTGAGAGAGTATTACTAAACTGAGAGAGTGTTACTAGACTGAGAGAGTATTACTAAACTGAGAGAATATTACTAAACTGAGAGAGTATTACTAAACTGATGAGAGTATTACTAAACCGAGAGAGTATTACTAAACTGAGAGAATATTACTAAACTGTGAGAGTATTACTAAACTGAGAGAGCTGAGAGAGTATTACTAAACTGAGAGAATATTACTAAACTGAGAGAGTATTACTAAACTGAGAGAGCTGAGAGAATATTACTAAACTGAGAGAGTATTACTAAACTGAGAGAGCTGAGAGAATATTACTAAACTGAGAGGAGTATTACTAAACTGAGAGAGTATTACTAAACTGAGAGAGTATTACTAAACTGAGAGAGTATTACTAAACTGAGAGAGACTGACGAGAGAGTATTACTAAACTGAGAGAATATTACTAAACTGAGAGAGTATTACTAAACTGAGAGAGTATTACTAAACCGAGAGAGTATTACTAAACTGAGAGAGTATTACTAAACTGAGAGAATATTACTAAACTGAGAGAGTATTACTAGACTGAGAGAGTATTACTAAACTGAGAGAGTATTACTAAACTGAGAGAGTATTACTAAACTGAGAGAGTATTACTAAACTGAGAGAGTATTACTAAACTGAGAGAATATTACTCAACGGAGAGATTATTACTCAACTGAGAGAGTATTACTAAACTGAGAGAGTATTACTAAACTGAGAGAGTATTACTAAACTGAGATAGTATTACTAAACTGAGAGAGTATTACTAAACTGAGAGAGTATTACTAAACTGAGACAGTATTACTAAACTGAGAGAGTGTTACTAGACTGAGATAGTATTACTCAACTGAGAGAGTGTTACTAAACTGAGAGAATATTACTCAACGGAGAGATTATTACTCAACTGAGAGAGTGTTACTAAACTAAGAGAGTATTACTAAACTGAGAGAGTATTACTAAACTGAGAGAGTATTACTAAACTGAGAGAGTATTACTAAACTGAGAGAGTATTACTAAACTGAGAGAGTATTACTAAACGGAGAGAGTGTTACTAGACTGAGAGAGTATTACTAAACTGAGAGAGTATTACTAAACTGAGAGAGTATTACTAAACTGAGAGAATATTACTAACCTGAGAGAGTATTACTAAACTGAGAGAATATTACTAAACTGAGAGAGTATTACTAAACTGAGAGAGTATTACTAAACTGAGAGAGTATTACTAAACTGAGAGAGTATTACTAAACTGAGGGAGTGTTACTAGACTGAGAGAGTATTACTCAACTGAGAGAGTATTACTAAACTGAGAGAGTGTTACTAGACTGAGAGAGTATAACTAAACTGAGAGAATATTACTAAACTGAGAGAGTATTACTAAACTGAGGGAGTATTACTAAACCGAGAGAGTATTACTAAACTGAGAGAATATTACTAAACTGAGAGAGTATTACTAAACTGAGAGAAATGAGAGAATATTACTAAACTGAGAGAATATTACTAAACTGGGAGAGTATTACTAAACTGAGGGAGTATTACTAAACTGAGAGAGTATTACTAAACTGAGAGAGTGTTACTAGACTGAGAGAGTATTACTAAACTGAGAGAGTATTACTAAACTGAGAGAGTATTACTAAACTGAGAGAGTATTACTAAACTGAGAGAGTATTACTAAACTGAGAGAGTATTACTAACCTGAGAGAATATTACTAAACTGAGAGAATATTACTAAACTGAGAGAGTATTACTAAACTGAGAGAGTATTACTAAACCGAGAGAGTGTTACTAAACTGAGAGAATATTACTCAACTGAGAGAGTATTACTAAACTGAGTAGAATATTACTAAACTGAGAGAGTATTACTAAACTGAGAGAGTATTAGATAAAAACTGAGAGAATATTACTAAACTGAGAGAGTATTACTAAACTGAGAGAACTGAGAGAGTATTACCAAACTGAGAGAATATTACTAAACTGAGAGAATATTACTAAACTGAGAGAATATTACTAAACTGAGAGAGTATTACTAAACTGAGAGAGTATTACTAAACTGAGAGAATATTACTAAACTGAGAGAGTAGTATTACTAAACTGAGAGAGTATTACTAAACTGAGAGAATATTACTAAACTGAGAGAGTATTACTAAACTGAGAGAGTGTTACTAAACTGAGAGAATATTACTAAACTGAGAGAATATTACTAAACTGAGAGAGTATTACTAAACTGAGAGAGCTGAGAGAATATTACTAAACTGAGAGAGTATTACTAAACTGAGAGAGTATTACTAAACTGAGAGAGTATTACTAAACTGAGAGAGTATTACTAAACTGAGAGAATATTACTAAACTGAGAGAGTATTACTAAACTGAGAGAGCTGAGAGAATATTACTAAACTGAGCGAATATTACTAAACTGAGAGAGTATTACTAAACTGAGGGAGTATTACTAAACCGAGAGAGTATTACTAAACTGAGAGAGTATTACTAAACTGAGAGAGTATTACTAAACTGAGAGAGTATTACTAAACTGAGAGAGTATTACTAAACTGAGAGAGTATTACTAAACTGAGAGAATATTACTAAACTGTGAGAGTATTACTAAACTGAGAGAGTATTACTAACCCGAGAGAGTATTACTAAACTGAGAGAGTATTACTAAACTGAGAGAGTATTACTAAACTGAGAGAGCTGAGAGAGTATTACTAAACTGAGAGAGTATTACTAAACTGAGAGAATATTACTAAACTGAGAGAGTATTACTAAACTGAGAGAGCTGAGAGAATATTACTAAACTGAGAGAGTATTACTAAACTGAGAGAGTATTACTAAACTGAGGGAGTATTACTAAACCGAGAGAGTATTACTAAACTGAGAGAATATTACTAAACTGAGAGAGTATTACTAAACTGAGAGAGCTGAGAGAATATTACTAAACTGAGCGAATATTACTAAACTGAGAGAGTATTACTAAACTGAGAGAGTATTACTAAACCGAGAGAGTATTACTAAACTGAGAGAGTATTACTAAACTGAGAGAGTGTTACTAAACTGAGAGAATATTACTCAACTGAGAGAGTATTACTAAACTGAGAGAGTGTTACTAAACTGAGAGAGTATTACTCAACTGAGAGAGTATTACTAAACTGAGAGAGTATTACTAAACTGAGAGAGTATTACTAAACTGAGAGAGTATTACTAAACTGAGAGAGTATTACTAAACTGAGAGAGTATTACTAAACTGAGAGAGTATTACTAAACTGAGAGAATATTACTAAACTGTGAGAGTATTACTAAACTGAGAGAGTATTACTAACCCGAGAGAGTATTACTAAACTGAGAGAGTATTACTAAACTGAGAGAATATTACTAAACTGAGAGAGTATAACTAAACTGAGAGAGCTGAGAGAATATTACTAAACTGAGAGGAGTATTACTAAACTGAGAGAGTATTACTAAACTGAGAGAGTGTTACTAAACTGAGAGAGTATTACTAAACTGAGAGAGCTGAGAGAGTATTACTAAGACTGAGAGAGTATTACTAAACTGAGAGAGTTTTACTAAACTGAGAAAGTACTACTAACCCGAGAGAGTATTACTAAACTGAGAGAGTATTACTAAACTGAGAGAATATTACTAAACTGAGAGAGCTGAGAGAATATTACTAAACTGAGAGAGTATTACTAAACTGAGAGAATATTACTAAACTGAGAGAGTATTACTAAACTGAGAGAGTGTTACTAAACTGAGAGAGAATTACTCAACTGGAGAGATTATTACTCAACTGAGAGAGTATTACTAAACTGAGAGAGTATTACTAAACTGAGAGAGTGTTGCTAGACTGAGATAGTATTACTAAACTGAGAGGATATAACTAAACTGAGACAGTTTTACTAAACTGAGACAGTTTTACTAAACTGAGAGAGTATTACTAAACTGAGAGAGTATTACTAAACTGAGAGAATATTACTCAACGGAGAGATTATTACTCAACTGAGAGAGTATTACTAAACTGAGAGAGTATTACTAAACTGAGAGAGTATTACTAAACTGAGACAATATTACTAAACTGAGAGAGTATTACTAAACTGATTATTTCTCAACTGAGAGAGTATTACTAAACTGAGAGAGTATTACTAAACTGAGAGAATATTACTAAACTGAGAGAATATTACTAAACTGAGAGAGCTGAGAGAATATTACTAAACTGAAAGAGTATTGCTAAACTGAGAGAATATTACTAAACTGAGAGAGTATTACTAAACTGAGAGAGCTGAGAGAATATTACTAAACTGAGAGAATATTACTAAACTGAGAGAGTATTACTAAACTGAGGGAGTATTACTAACCCGAGAGAGTATTACTAAACTGAGAGAATATTACTAAACTGAGAGAGTATTACTAAACTGAGAGAGCTGAGAGAATATTACTAAACTGAGAGAATATTACTAAACTGAGAGAGTATTACTAAACTGAGGGAGTATTACTAAACCGAGAGAGTATTACTAACCTGAGAGAGATTACTAAACTGAGAGAATATTACTGAACTGCGAGAGTATTACTAAACTGAGAGAGTATTACTAACCCGAGAGAGTATTACTAAACTGAGAGAGTATTACTAAACTGAGAGAGTGTTACTAGACTGAGATAGTTTTACTCAACTGAGAGAGTGTTACTAAACTGAGAGAATATTACTCAACGGAGAGATTATTACTCAACTGAGAGAGTGTTACTAAACTAAGAGAGTATTACTAAACTGAGAGAGTATTACTAAACTGAGAGAGCTGAGAGAGTATTACAAGACTGAGAGAGTATTACTAAACTGAGAGAGTTTTACTAAACTGAGAAAGTACTACTAACCCGAGAGAGTATTACTAAACTGAGAGAATATCACTAAACTGAGAGAGTATTACTAAACTGAGAGAGTATTACTAAACTGAGAGAGTATTACTAAACTGAGAGAATATTACTAAACTGAGAGAGTATTACTAAACTGAGAGAGCTGAGAGAATATTACTAAACTGAGAGAATATTACTAACCTGAGAGAGTATTACTAAACTGAGAGAATATTACTAAACTGTGAGAGTATTACTAAACTGAGAGAGTATTACTAACCCGAGAGAGTATTACTAAACTGAGAGAGTATTACTAAACTGAGGGAGTGTTACTAGACTGAGATAGTATTACTCAACTGAGAGAGTATTACTAAACTGAGAGAGTGTTACTAGACTGAGAGAGTATAACTAAACTGAGAGAGCTGAGAGAATATTACTAAACTGAGAGGATATTACTAAACTGAGAGAGTATTACTAAACTGAGAGAGTGTTACTAAACTGAGAGAGTATTACTAAACTGAGAGAGCTGAGAGAGTATTACAAGACTGAGAGAGTATTACTAAACTGAGAGAGTTTTACTAAACTGAGAAAGTACTACTAACCCGAGAGAGTATTACTAAACTGAGAGAGTATTACTAAACTGAGAGAATATTACTAAACTGAGAGAGCTGAGAGAATATTACTAAACTGAGAGAGTATTACTAAACTGAGAGAATATTACTAAACTGAGAGAGTATTACTAAACTGAGAGAGTGTTACTAAACTGAGAGAAAATTACTCAATGGAGAGATTATTACTCAACTGAGAGAGTATTACTAAACTGAGAGAGTATTACTAAACTGAGAGAGTGTTGCTAGACTGAGATAGTATTACTAAACTGAGAGGATATAACTAAACTGAGACAGTTTTACTAAACTGAGACAGTTTTACTAAACTGAGACAGTTTTACTAAACTGAGAGAGTATTACTAAACTGAGAGAGTATTACTAAACTGAGAGAATATTACTTAAACTGAGAGAGTATTACTAAACTGAGACAATATTACTAAACTGAGAGAGTATTACTAAACTGTGAGAATATTACTCAATTGAGAGATTATTACTCTATGGAGAGATTATTTCTCAACTGAGAGAGTATTACTAAACTGAGAGAGTATTACTAAACTGAGAGAATATTACTAAACTGAGAGAATATTACTAAACTGAGAGAGCTGAGAGAATATTACTAAACTGAAAGAGTATTGCTAAACTGAGAGAATATTACTAAACTGAGAGAGTATTACTAAACTGAGAGAGCTGAGAGAATATTACTAAACTGAGAGAATATTACTAAACTGAGAGAGTATTACTAAACTGAGGGAGTATTACTAACCCGAGAGAGTATTACTAAACTGAGAGAATATTACTAAACTGAGAGAGTATTACTAAACTGAGAGAGCTGAGAGAATATTACTAAACTGAGAGAATATTACTAAACTGAGAGAGTATTACTAAACTGAGGGAGTATTACTAAACCGAGAGAGTATTACTAACCTGAGAGAGATTACTAAACTGAGAGAATATTACTGAACTGCGAGAGTATTACTAAACTGAGAGAGTATTACTAACCCGAGAGAGTATTACTAAACTGAGAGAGTATTACTAAACTGAGAGAGTGTTACTAGACTGAGATAGTTTTACTCAACTGAGAGAGTGTTACTAAACTGAGAGAATATTACTCAACGGAGAGATTATTACTCAACTGAGAGAGTGTTACTAAACTAAGAGAGTATTACTAAACTGAGAGAGTATTACTAAACTGAGAGAGCTGAGAGAGTATTACAAGACTGAGAGAGTATTACTAAACTGAGAGAGTTTTACTAAACTGAGAAAGTACTACTAACCCGAGAGAGTATTACTAAACTGAGAGAATATCACTAAACTGAGAGAGTATTACTAAACTGAGGGAGTATTACTAAACAAAGAGAGTATTACTAAACTGAGAGAATATTACTAAACTGAGAGAGTATTACTAAACTGAGAGAGCTGAGAGAATATTACTAAACTGAGAGAATATTACTAACCTGAGAGAGTATTACTAAACTGAGAGAATATTACTAAACTGTGAGAGTATTACTAAACTGAGAGAGTATTACTAACCCGAGAGAGTATTACTAAACTGAGAGAGTATTACTAAACTGAGGGAGTGTTACTAGACTGAGATAGTATTACTCAACTGAGAGAGTATTACTAAACTGAGAGAGTGTTACTAGACTGAGAGAGTATAACTAAACTGAGAGAATATTACTAAACTGAGAGAGTATTACTAAACTGAGGGAGTATTACTAAACCGAGAGAGTATTACTAAACTGAGAGAATATTACTAAACTGAGAGTGTATTACTAAACTGAGAGAAATGAGAGAATATTACTAAACTGAGAGAATATTACTAAACTGAGAGAGTATTACTAAACTGAGGGAGTATTACTAAACCGAGAGAGTATTACTAAACTGAGAGAGTGTTACTAGACTGAGATAGTATTACTCAACTGAGAGAGTATTACTAAACTGAGAGAGTATTACTAAACTGAGAGAATATTACTAAACGGTGAGAGTATTACTAAACTGAGAGAGTATTACTAACCCGAGAGAGTATTACTAAACTGAGAGAGTATTACTAAACTGAGAGAGTGTTACTAGACTGAGATAGTTTTACTCAACTGAGAGAGTGTTACTAAACTGAGAGAATATTACTCAACTGAGAGAGTATTACTAAACTGATAGAATATTACTCAACGGAGAGAGTGTTACTAGACTGAGAGAGTATTACTAAACTGAGAGAGTGTTACTAAACTGAGAGAGTATTACTAAACTGAGAGAGCTGAGAGAGTATTACCAAACGGAGAGAATATTACTAAACTGAGAGAATATTACTAAACTGAGAGAATATTACTAAACTGAGAGAGCTGAGAGAATATTACTAAACTGAGAGAGTATTACTAAACTGAGAGAATATTACTAAACTGAGAGAGTATTACTAAACTGAGAGAGTATTACTAAACTGAGAGAATATTACTAAACTGAGAGAGTATTACTAAACTGAGAGAGCTGAGAGAATATTACTAAACTGAGCGAATATTACTAAACTGAGAGAGTATTACTAAACTGAGGGAGTATTACTAAACCGAGAGAGTATTACTAAACTGAGAGAGTATTACTAAACTGAGAGAATATTACTAAACTGAGAGGGTATTACTAAACTGGGGGAGTATTACTAAACCGAGAGAGTATTACTAACCTGAGAGAGCATTACTAAACTGAGAGAATATTACTAAACTGTGAGAGTATTACTAAACTGAGAGAGTATTACTAACCCAAGAGAGTATTACTAAACTGAGAGAGTATTACTAAACTGAGAGAGTGTTACTATACTGAGATAGTATTACTCAACTGAGAGAGTATTACTAAACTGAGAGAGTGTTACTAAACTGAGAGAATATTACTAAACTGTGAGAGTATTACTAAACTGAGAGAGTATTACTAACCCGAGAGAGTATTACTAAACTGAGAGAGTATTACTAAACTGAGAGAGTATTACTAAACTGAGGGAGTATTACTAAACCAAGAGAGTATTACTAAACTGAGAGAGTATTACTCAACTGAGAGAGTATTACTAAACTGAGAGAGCTGAGAGAATATTACTAAACTGAGCGAATATTACTAAACTGAGAGAGTATTACTAAACTGAGGGAGTATTACTAAACCGAGAGAGTATTACTAAACTGAGAGAATATTACTAAACTGAGAGAGTATTACTAAACTGAGAGAGCTGAGAGAATATTACTAAACTGAGAGAGTATTACTAAACTGAGAGAATATTACTAACCCGAGAGAGTATTACTAAACTGAGAGAGTATTACTAAACTGAGAGAGTGTTACTAGACTGAGATAGTATTACTCAACTAAGAGAGTATTACTAAACTGAGAGAGTGTTACTAGACTGAGAGAGTATTACTAAACTGAGAGAATATTACTAAACTGAGAGAGTATTACTAAACTGAGAGAGTATTACTAAACCGAGAGAGTATTACTAAACTGAGAGAATATTACTAAACTGTGAGAGTATTACTAAACTGAGAGAGTATTACTAACCCGAGAGAGTATTACTAAACTGAGAGAGTATTACTAAACTGAGAGAATATTACTAAACTGAGAGAGTATAACTAAACTGAGAGAGCTGAGAGAATATTACTAAACTGAGAGGATATTACTAAACTGAGAGAGTATTACTAAACTGAGAGAGTGTTACTAAACTGAGAGAGTATTACTAAACTGAGAGAGCTGAGAGAGTATTACAAGACTGAGAGAGTATTACTAAACTGAGAGAGTTTTACTAAACTGAGAAAGTACTACTAACCCGAGAGAGTATTACTAAACTGAGAGAGTATTACTAAACTGAGAGAATATTACTAAACTGAGAGAGCTGAGAGAATATTACTAAACTGAGAGAGTATTACTAAACTGAGAGAATATTACTAAACTGAGAGAGTATTACTAAACTGAGAGAGTGTTACTAAACTGAGAGAAAATTACTCAATGGAGAGATTATTACTCAACTGAGAGAGTATTACTAAACTGAGAGAGTATTACTAAACTGAGAGAGTGTTGCTAGACTGAGATAGTATTACTAAACTGAGAGGATATAACTAAACTGAGACAGTTTTACTAAACTGAGACAGTTTTACTAAACTGAGACAGTTTTACTAGACTGAGATAGTTTTACTCAACTGAGAGAGTGTTACTAAACTGAGAGAATATTACTCAACGGAGAGATTATTACTCAACTGAGAGAGTGTTACTAAACTAAGAGAGTATTACTAAACTGAGAGAGTATTACTAAACTGAGAGAATATTACTAAACTGAGAGAGCTGAGAGAATATTACTAAACTGAGAGAGTATTACTAAACTGAGAGAATATTACTAAACTGAGAGAGTATTACTAAACTGAGAGAGTATTACTAAACTGAGAGAATATTACTAAACTGAGAGAGTATTACTAAACTGAGAGAGCTGAGAGAATATTACTAAACTGAGCGAATATTACTAAACTGAGAGAGTATTACTAAACTGAGAGAGTATTACTAAACTGAGAGAGTATTACTAAACTGAGAGAGTATTACTAAACTGAGAGAATATTACTAAACTGAGAGGGTATTACTAAACTGGGGGAGTATTACTAAACCGAGAGAGTATTACTAACCTGAGAGAGCATTACTAAACTGAGAGAATATTACTAAACTGTGAGAGTATTACTAAACTGAGAGAGTATTACTAACCCAAGAGAGTATTACTAAACTGAGAGAGTATTACTAAACTGAGAGAGTATTACTAAACTGAGAGAATATTACTAAACTGAGAGAGTATTACTAAACTGAGAGAGTATTACTAAACCGAGAGAGTATTACTAAACTGAGAGAGTATTACTAAACTGAGAGAGTATTACTAAACTGAGGGAGTATTACTAAACCAAGAGAGTATTACTAAACTGAGAGAGTATTACTAAACTGAGAGAGTATTACTAAACTGAGAGAGCTGAGAGAATATTACTAAACTGAGCGAATATTACTAAACTGAGAGAGTATTACTAAACTGAGGGAGTATTACTAAACCGAGAGAGTATTACTAAACTGAGAGAATATTACTAAACTGAGAGAGTATTACTAAACTGAGAGAGCTGAGAGAATATTACTAAACTGAGAGAGTATTACTAAACTGAGAGAATATTACTAACCCGAGAGAGTATTACTAAACTGAGAGAGTATTACTAAACTGAGAGAGTGTTACTAGACTGAGAGAGTATTACTCAACTGAGAGAGTATTACTAAACTGAGAGAGTGTTACTAGACTGAGAGAGTATTACTAAACTGAGAGAATATTACTAAACTGAGAGAGTATAACTAAACTGAGAGAGCTGAGAGAATATTACTAAACTGAGAGGATATTACTAAACTGAGAGAGTATTACTAAACTGAGAGAGTGTTACTAAACTGAGAGAGTATTACTAAACTGAGAGAGCTGAGAGAGTATTACAAGACTGAGAGAGTATTACTAAACTGAGAGAGTTTTACTAAACTGAGAAAGTACTACTAACCCGAGAGAGTATTACTAAACTGAGAGAGTATTACTAAACTGAGAGAATATTACTAAACTGAGAGAGCTGAGAGAATATTACTAAACTGAGAGAGTATTACTAAACTGAGAGAATATTACTAAACTGAGAGAGTATTACTAAACTGAGAGAGTGTTACTAAACTGAGAGAAAATTACTCAATGGAGAGATTATTACTCAACTGAGAGAGTATTACTAAACTGAGAGAGTATTACTAAACTGAGAGAGTGTTGCTAGACTGAGATAGTATTACTAAACTGAGAGGATATAACTAAACTGAGACAGTTTTACTAAACTGAGACAGTTTTACTAAACTGAGACAGTTTTACTAGACTGAGATAGTTTTACTCAACTGAGAGAGTGTTACTAAACTGAGAGAATATTACTCAACGGAGAGATTATTACTCAACTGAGAGAGTGTTACTAAACTAAGAGAGTATTACTAAACTGAGAGAGTATTACTAAACTGAGACAATATTACTAAACTGAGAGAGTATTACTAAACTGAGGGAGTATTACTAAACCAAGAGAGTATTACTAAACTGAGAGAGTATTACTCAACTGAGAGAGTATTACTAAACTGATAGAATATTACTCAACGGAGAGAGTGTTACTAGACTGAGAGAGTATTACTAAACTGAGAGAGTGTTACTAAACTGAGAGAGTATTACTAAACTGAGAGAGCTGAGAGAGTATTACCAAACGGAGAGAATATTACTAAACTGAGAGAATATTACTAAACTGAGAGAATATTACTAAACTGAGAGAGCTGAGAGAATATTACTAAACTGAGAGAGTATTACTAAACTGAGAGAATATTACTAAACTGAGAGAGTATTACTAAACTGAGAGAGTATTACTAAACTGAGAGAATATTACTAAACTGAGAGAGTATTACTAAACTGAGAGAGCTGAGAGAATATTACTAAACTGAGCGAATATTACTAAACTGAGAGAGTATTACTAAACTGAGGGAGTATTACTAAACCGAGAGAGTATTACTAAACTGAGAGAATATTACTAAACTGAGAGAGTATTACTAAACTGAGAGAGCTGAGAGAATATTACTAAACTGAGAGAATATTACTAAACTGAGAGAGAATTACTAAACTGGGGGAGTATTACTAAACCGAGAGAGTATTACTAACCTGAGAGAGCATTACTAAACTGAGAGAATATTACTAAACTGAGAGAGTATTACTAAACTGAGAGAGTGTTACTAAACTGAGAGAATATTACTCAACGGAGAGATTATTACTCAACTGAGATAGTGTTACTAAACTGAGAGAAAATTACTCAACGGAGAGATTATTACTCAACTGAGATAGTATTACTAAACTGAGAGGATATAACTAAACTGAGACAGTTTTACTAAACTGAGACAGTTTTACTAAACTGAGAGAGTATTACTAAACTGTGAGAATATTACTCAATTGAGAGATTATTACTCTATGGAGAGATTATTTCTCAACTGAGAGAGTATTACTAAACTGAGAGAGTATTACTAAACTGAGAGAGTATTACTAAACTGAGAGAATATTACTAAACTGAGAGAATATTACTAAACTGAGAGAGCTGAGAGAATATTACTAAACTGAGAGAGTATTACTAAACTGAAAGAGTATTGCTAAACTGAGAGAATATTACTAAACTGAGAGAGTATTACTAAACTGAGAGAGCTGAGAGAATATTACTAAACTGAGAGAATATTACTAAACTGAGAGAGTATTAATAAACTGAGGGAGTATTACTAACCCGAGAGAGTATTACTAAACTGAGAGAATATTACTAAACTGAGAGAGTATTACTAAACTGAGAGAGCTGAGAGAATATTACTAAACTGCGAGAATATTACTAAACTGCGAGAGTATTACTAAACTGAGAGAGTATTACTAACCCGAGAGAGTATTACTAAACTGAGAGAGTATTACTAAACTGAGAGAGTGTTACTAGACTGAGATAGTTTTACTCAACTGAGAGAGTGTTACTAAACTGAGAGAATATTACTCAACGGAGAGATTATTACTCAACTGAGAGAGTGTTACTAAACTAAGAGAGTATTACTAAACTGAGAGAGTATTACTAAACTGAGAGAGCTGAGAGAGTATTACAAGACTGAGAGAGTATTACTAAACTGAGAGAGTTTTACTAAACTGAGAAAGTACTACTAACCCGAGAGAGTATTACTAAACTGAGAGAATATCACTAAACTGAGAGAATATTACTAAACTGAGAGAGTATTACTAAACTGAGAGAATATTACTAAACTGAGAGAATATTACTAAACTGAGAGAGTATTACTAAACTGAGAGAGCTGAGAGAATATTACTAAACTGAGAGAATATTACTAAACTGTGAGAGTATTACTAAACTGAGAGAGTATTACTAACCCGAGAGAGTATTACTAAACTGAGAGAGTATTACTAAACTGAGGGAGTGTTACTAGACTGAGATAGTATTACTCAACTGAGAGAGTATTACTAAACTGAGAGAGTGTTACTAGACTGAGAGAGTATAACTAAACTGAGAGAATATTACTAAACTGAGAGAGTATTACTAAACTGAGGGAGTATTACTAAACCGAGAGAGTATTACTAAACTGAGATAATATTACTAAACTGAGAGTGTATTACTAAACTGAGAGAGCTGAGAGAATATTACTAAACTGAGAGAATATTACTAAACTGAGAGAGTATTACTAAACTGAGGGAGTATTACTAAACCGAGAGAGTATTACTAAACTGAGAGAGTGTTACTAGACTGAGATAGTATTACTCAACTGAGAGAGTATTACTAAACTGAGAGAGTATTACTAAACTGAGAGAATATTACTAAACGGTGAGAGTATTACTAAACTGAGAGAGTATTACTAACCCGAGAGAGTATTACTAAACTGAGAGAGTATTACTAAACTGAGAGAGTGTTACTAGACTGAGATAGTTTTACTCAACTGAGAGAGTGTTACTAAACTGAGAGAATATTACTCAACTGAGAGAGTATTACTAAACTGATAGAATATTACTCAACGGAGAGAGTGTTACTAGACTGAGAGAGTATTACTAAACTGAGAGAATGTTACTAAACTGAGAGAGTATTACTAAACTGAGAGAGCTGAGAGAGTATACCAAACGGAGAGAATATTACTAAACTGAGAGAATATTACTAAACTGAGAGAATATTACTAAACTGAGAGAGCTGAGAGAATATTACTAAACTGAGAGAGTATTACTAAACTGAGAGAATATTACTAAACTGAGAGAGTATTACTAAACTGAGAGAGTATTACTAAACTGAGAGAATATTACTAAACTGAGAGAGTATTACTAAACTGAGAGAGCTGAGAGAATATTACTAAACTGAGCGAATATTACTAAACTGAGAGAGTATTACTAAACTGAGGGAGTATTACTAAACCGAGAGAGTATTACTAAACTGAGAGAGTATTACTAAACTGAGAGAATATTACTAAACTGAGAGGGTATTACTAAACTGGGGGAGTATTACTAAACCGAGAGAGTATTACTAACCTGAGAGAGCATTACTAAACTGAGAGAATATTACTAAACTGAGAGAGTATTACTAAACTGAGAGAGCTGAGAGAGTATTACCAAACGGAGAGAATATTACTAAACTGAGAGAATATTACTAAACTGAGAGAATATTACTAAACTGAGAGAGCTGAGAGAATATTACTAAACTGAGAGAGTATTACTAAACTGAGAGAATATTACTAAACTGAGAGAGTATTACTAAACTGAGAGAGTATTACTAAACTGAGAGAATATTACTAAACTGAGAGAGTATTACTAAACTGAGAGAGCTGAGAGAATATTACTAAACTGAGCGAATATTACTAAACTGAGAGAGTATTACTAAACTGAGGGAGTATTACTAAACCGAGAGAGTATTACTAAACTGAGAGAATATTACTAAACTGAGAGAGTATTACTAAACTGAGAGAGCTGAGAGAATATTACTAAACTGAGAGAATATTACTAAACTGAGAGAGAATTACTAAACTGGGGGAGTATTACTAAACCGAGAGAGTATTACTAACCTGAGAGAGCATTACTAAACTGAGAGAATATTACTAAACTGTGAGAGTATTACTAAACTGAGAGAGTGTTACTAAACTGAGAGAATATTACTCAACGGAGAGATTATTACTCAACTGAGATAGTGTTACTAAACTGAGAGAAAATTACTCAACGGAGAGATTATTACTCAACTGAGATAGTATTACTAAACTGAGAGGATATAACTAAACTGAGACAGTTTTACTAAACTGAGACAGTTTTACTAAACTGAGAGAGTATTACTAAACTGTGAGAATATTACTCAATTGAGAGATTATTACTCTATGGAGAGATTATTTCTCAACTGAGAGAGTATTACTAAACTGAGAGAGTATTACTAAACTGAGAGAGTATTACTAAACTGAGAGAATATTACTAAACTGAGAGAATATTACTAAACTGAGAGAGCTGAGAGAATATTACTAAACTGAGAGAGTATTACTAAACTGAAAGAGTATTGCTAAACTGAGAGAATATTACTAAACTGAGAGAGTATTACTAAACTGAGAGAGCTGAGAGAATATTACTAAACTGAGAGAATATTACTAAACTGAGAGAGTATTACTAAACTGAGGGAGTATTACTAACCCGAGAGAGTATTACTAAACTGAGAGAATATTACTAAACTGAGAGAGTATTACTAAACTGAGAGAGCTGAGAGAATATTACTAAACTGAGAGAATATTACTAAACTGAGAGAGTATTACTAAACTGAGGGAGTATTACTAAACCGAGAGAGTATTACTAACCTGAGAGAGATTACTAAACTGAGAGAATATTACTAAACTGCGAGAGTATTACTAAACTGAGAGAGTATTACTAACCCGAGAGAGTATTACTAAACTGAGAGAGTATTACTAAACTGAGAGAGTGTTACTAGACTGAGATAGTTTTACTCAACTGAGAGAGTGTTACTAAACTGAGAGAATATTACTCAACGGAGAGATTATTACTCAACTGAGAGAGTGTTACTAAACTAAGAGAGTATTACTAAACTGAGAGAGTATTACTAAACTGAGAGAGCTGAGAGAGTATTACAAGACTGAGAGAGTATTACTAAACTGAGAGAGTTTTACTAAACTGAGAAAGTACTACTAACCCGAGAGAGTATTACTAAACTGAGAGAATATCACTAAACTGAGAGAGTATTACTAAACTGAGGGAGTATTACTAAACAAAGGGAGTATTACTAAACTGAGAGAATATTACTAAACTGAGAGAGTATTACTAAACTGAGAGAGCTGAGAGAATATTACTAAACTGAGAGAATATTACTAAACTGTGAGAGTATTACTAAACTGAGAGAGTATTACTAACCCGAGAGAGTATTACTAAACTGAGAGAGTATTACTAAACTGACGGAGTGTTACTAGACTGAGATAGTATTACTCAACTGAGAGAGTATTACTAAACTGAGAGAGTGTTACTAGACTGAGAGAGTATAACTAAACTGAGAGAATATTACTAAACTGAGAGAGTATTACTAAACTGAGGGAGTATTACTAAACCGAGAGAGTATTACTAAACTGAGATAATATTACTAAACTGAGAGTGTATTACTAAACTGAGAGAGCTGAGAGAATATTACTAAACTGAGAGAATATTACTAAACTGAGAGAGTATTACTAAACTGAGGGAGTATTACTAAACCGAGAGAGTATTACTAAACTGAGAGAGTGTTACTAGACTGAGATAGTATTACTCAACTGAGAGAGTATTACTAAACTGAGGGAGTGTTACTAGACTGAGATAGTATTACTCAACTGAGAGAGTATTACTAAACTGAGAGAGTGTTACTAGACTGAGAGAGTATAACTAAACTGAGAGAATATTACTAAACTGAGAGAGTATTACTAAACTGAGGGAGTATTACTAAACCGAGAGAGTATTACTAAACTGAGATAATATTACTAAACTGAGAGAGTATTACTAAACTGAGAGAGTGTTACTAGACTGAGAGAGTATAACTAAACTGAGAGAATATTACTAAACTGAGAGAGTATTACTAAACTGAGGGAGTATTACTAAACCGAGAGAGTATTACTAAACTGAGAGAGTATTACTAAACTGAGAGAATATTACTAAACTGAGAGGGTATTACTAAACTGGGGGAGTATTACTAAACCGAGAGAGTATTACTAACCTGAGAGAGTGTTACTAGACTGAGATAGTATTACTCAACTGAGAGAGTATTACTAAACTGAGAGAGTGTTACTAGACTGAGAGAGTATAACTAAACTGAGAGAATATTACTAAACTGAGAGAGTATTACTAAACTGAGAGAGCTGAGAGAGTATTACCAAACGGAGAGAATATTACTAAACTGAGAGAATATTACTAAACTGAGAGAATATTACTAAACTGAGAGAGCTGATTACTAAACTGAGAGAGTATTACTAAACTGAGAGAATATTACTAAACTGAGAGAATATTACTAAACTGAGAGAGTATTACTAAACTGAGGGAGTATTACTAAACCGAGAGAGTATTACTAACCTGAGAGAGGAATATTACTAAACTGAGCGAATATTACTAAACTGTGAGAGTATTACTAAACTGAGAGAGTATTACTAACCCGAGAGAGTATTACTAAACTGAGAGAATATTACTAAACTGAGAGAGTATTACTAAACTGAGAGAGCTGAGAGAATATTACTAAACTGAGAGAATATTACTAAACTGAGAGAGAATTACTAAACTGGGGGAGTATTACTAAACCGAGAGAGTATTACTAACCTGAGAGAGCATTACTAAACTGAGAGAATATTACTAAACTGAAGAGTATTACTAAACTGAGAGAGTATTACTAAACTGAACTGAGAGAATATTACTCAACGGAGAGATTATTACTCAACTGAGATAGTGTTACTAAACTGAGAGAAAATTACTCAACGGAGAGATTATTACTCAACTGAGATAGTATTACTAAACTGAGAGGATATAACTAAACTGAGACAGTTTTACTAAACTGAGACAGTTTTACTAAACTGAGAGAGTATTACTAAACTGTGAGAATATTACTCAATTGAGAGATTATTACTCTATGGAGAGATTATTTCTCAACTGAGAGAGTATTACTAAACTGAGAGAGTATTACTAAACTGAGAGAGTATTACTAAACTGAGAGAATATTACTAAACTGAGAGAATATTACTAAACTGAGAGAGCTGAGAGAATATTACTAAACTGAGAGAGTATTACTAAACTGAAAGAGTATTGCTAAACTGAGAGAATATTACTAAACTGAGAGAGTATTACTAAACTGAGAGAGCTGAGAGAATATTACTAAACTGAGAGAATATTACTAAACTGAGAGAGTATTACTAAACTGAGGGAGTATTACTAACCCGAGAGAGTATTACTAAACTGAGAGAATATTACTAAACTGAGAGAGTATTACTAAACTGAGAGAGCTGAGAGAATATTACTAAACTGAGAGAATATTACTAAACTGAGAGAGTATTACTAAACTGAGGGAGTATTACTAAACCGAGTGAGTATTACTAACCTGAGAGAGATTACTAAACTGAGAGAATATTACTAAACTGCGAGAGTATTACTAAACTGAGAGAGTATTACTAACCCGAGAGAGTATTACTAAACTGAGAGAGTATTACTAAACTGAGAGAGTGTTACTAGACTGAGATAGTTTTACTCAACTGAGAGAGTGTTACTAAACTGAGAGAATATTACTCAACGGAGAGATTATTACTCAACTGAGAGAGTGTTACTAAACTAAGAGAGTATTACTAAACTGAGAGAGTATTACTAAACTGAGAGAGCTGAGAGAGTATTACAAGACTGAGAGAGTATTACTAAACTGAGAGAGTTTTACTAAACTGAGAAAGTACTACTAACCCGAGAGAGTATTACTAAACTGAGAGAATATCACTAAACTGAGAGAGTATTACTAAACTGAGGGAGTATTACTAAACAAAGGGAGTATTACTAAACTGAGAGAATATTACTAAACTGAGAGAGTATTACTAAACTGAGAGAGCTGAGAGAATATTACTAAACTGAGAGAATATTACTAAACTGAGAGAGTATTACTAAACTGAGAGAGCTGAGAGAATATTACTAAACTGAGAGAATATTACTAAACTGTGAGAGTATTACTAAACTGAGAGAGTATTACTAACCCGAGAGAGTATTACTAAACTGAGAGAGTATTACTAAACTGAGGGAGTGTTACTAGACTGAGATAGTATTACTCAACTGAGAGAGTATTACTAAACTGAGAGAGTGTTACTAGACTGAGAGAGTATAACTAAACTGAGAGAATATTACTAAACTGAGAGAGTATTACTAAACTGAGGGAGTATTACTAAACCGAGAGAGTATTACTAAACTGAGATAATATTACTAAACTGAGAGTGTATTACTAAACTGAGAGAGCTGAGAGAATATTACTAAACTGAGAGAATATTACTAAACTGAGAGAGTATTACTAAACTGAGGGAGTATTACTAAACCGAGAGAGTATTACTAAACTGAGAGAGTGTTACTAGACTGAGATAGTATTACTCAACTGAGAGAGTATTACTAAACTGAGAGAGTATTACTAAACTGAGAGAATATTACTAAACGGTGAGAGTATTACTAAACTGAGAGAGTATTACTAACCCGAGAGAGTATTACTAAACTGAGAGAGTATTACTAAACTGAGAGAGTGTTACTAGACTGAGATAGTTTTACTAAACTGAGAGAGTATTACTAACCCGAGAGAGTATTACTAAACTGAGAGAGTATTACTAAACTGAGAGAGTGTTACTAGACTGAGATAGTTTTACTCAACTGAGGGAGTATTACTAAACCGAGAGAGTATTACTAAACTGAGAGAGTGTTACTAGACTGAGATAGTATTACTCAACTGAGAGAGTATTACTAAACTGAGAGAGTATTACTAAACTGAGAGAATATTACTAAACTGAGAGAGTATTACTAAACTGAGAGAATATTACTAAACTGAGAGAGTATTACTAAACTGAGAGAGTATTACTAAACTGAGAGAATATTACTAAACTGAGAGAGTATTACTAAACTGAGAGAGCTGAGAGAATATTACTAAACTGAGCGAATATTACTAAACTGAGAGAGTATTACTAAACTGAGGGAGTATTACTAAACCGAGAGAGTATTACTAAACTGAGAGAGTATTACTAAACTGAGAGAATATTACTAAACTGAGAGGGTATTACTAAACTGGGGGAGTATTACTAAACCGAGAGAGTATTACTAACCTGAGAGAGCATTACTAAACTGAGAGAATATTACTAAACTGTGAGAGTATTACTAAACTGAGAGAGTATTACTAACCCAAGAGAGTATTACTAAACTGAGAGAGTATTACTAAACTGAGAGAGTGTTACTATACTGAGATAGTATTACTCAACTGAGAGAGTATTACTAAACTGAGAGAGTGTTACTAAACTGAGAGAGTATTACTAAACTGTGAGAGTATTACTAAACTGAGAGAGTATTACTAACCCGAGAGAGTATTACTAAACTGAGAGAGTATTACTAAACTGAGAGAGTATTACTAAACTGAGGGAGTATTACTAAACCAAGAGAGTATTACTAAACTGAGAGAGTATTACTCAACTGAGAGAGTATTACTAAACTGAGAGAGCTGAGAGAATATTACTAAACTGAGAGAATATTACTAAACTGAGAGAGTATTACTAAACTGAGAGAGTATTACTAAACCGAGAGAGTATTACTAAACTGAGAGAATATTACTAAACTGAGAGAGTATTACTAAACTGAGAGAGCTGAGAGAATATTACTAAACTGAGAGAGTATTACTAAACTGAGAGAATATTACTAACCCGAGAGAGTATTACTAAACTGAGAGAGTATTACTAAACTGAGAGAGTGTTACTAGACTGAGATAGTATTACTCAACTGAGAGAGTATTACTAAACTGAGAGAGTGTTACTAGACTGAGAGTATTACTAAACTGAGAGAATATTACTAAACTGAGAGAGTATTACTAAACTGAGAGAGTATTACTAAACCGAGAGAGTATTACTAAACTGAGAGAATATTACTAAACTGTGAGAGTATTACTAAACTGAGAGAGTATTACTAACCCGAGAGAGTATTACTAAACTGAGAGAGTATTACTAAACTGAGAGAATATTACTAAACTGAGAGAGTATAACTAAACTGAGAGAGCTGAGAGAATATTACTAAACTGAGAGGATATTACTAAACTGAGAGAGTATTACTAAACTGAGAGAGTGTTACTAAACTGAGAGAGTATTACTAAACTGAGAGAGCTGAGAGAGTATTACAAGACTGAGAGAGTATTACTAAACTGAGAGAGCTGAGAGAATATTACTAAACTGAGAGAATATTACTAAACTGTGAGAGTATTACTAAACTGAGAGAGTATTACTAACCCGAGAGAGTATTACTAAACTGAGAGAGTATTACTAAACTGAGAGAGTATTACTAAACTGAGGGAGTATTACTAAACCAAGAGAGTATTACTAAACTGAGAGAGTATTACTCAACTGAGAGAGTATTACTAAACTGAGAGAGCTGAGAGAATATTACTAAACTGAGCGAATATTACTAAACTGAGAGAGTATTACTAAACTGAGGGAGTATTACTAAACCGAGAGAGTATTACTAAACTGAGAGAATATTACTAAACTGAGAGAGTATTACTAAACTGAGAGAGCTGAGAGAATATTACTAAACTGAGAGAGTATTACTAAACTGAGAGAATATTACTAACCCGAGAGAGTATTACTAAACTGAGAGAGTATTACTAAACTGAGAGAGTGTTACTAGACTGAGATAGTATTACTCAACTGAGAGAGTATTACTAAACTGAGAGAGTGTTACTAGACTGAGAGTATTACTAAACTGAGAGAATATTACTAAACTGAGAGAGTATTACTAAACTGAGAGAGTATTACTAAACCGAGAGAGTATTACTAAACTGAGAGAGCTGAGAGAATATTACTAAACTGAGAGAGTATTACTAAACTGAGAGAATATTACTAAACTGAGAGAGTATTACTAAACTGAGAGAGTGTTACTAAACTGAGAGAAAATTACTCAATGGAGAGATTATTACTCAACTGAGACAATATTACTAAACTGAGAGAGTATTACTAAACTGAGGGAGTATTACTAAACCAAGAGAGTATTACTAAACTGAGAGAGTATTACTCAACCGAGAGAGTATTACTAAACTGATAGAATATTACTCAACGGAGAGAGTGTTGCTAGACTGAGATAGTATTACTAAACTGAGAGGATATAACTAAACTGAGACAGTTTTACTAAACTGAGACAGTTTTACTAAACTGAGACAGTTTTACTAGACTGAGATAGTTTTACTCAACTGAGAGAGTGTTACTAAACTGAGAGAATATTACTCAACGGAGAGATTATTACTCAACTGAGAGAGTGTTACTAAACTAAGAGAGTATTACTAAACTGAGAGAGTATTACTAAACTGAGACAATATTACTAAACTGAGAGAGTATTACTAAACTGAGGGAGTATTACTAAACCAAGAGAGTATTACTAAACTGAGAGAGTATTACTCAACCGAGAGAGTATTACTAAACTGATAGAATATTACTCAACGGAGAGAGTGTTACTAGACTGAGAGAGTATTACTAAACTGAGAGAGTGTTACTAAACTGAGAGAGTATTACTAAACTGAGAGAGCTGAGAGAGTATTACCAAACGGAGAGAATATTACTAAACTGAGAGAATATTACTAAACTGAGAGAATATTACTAAACTGAGAGAGCTGAGAGAATATTACTAAACTGAGAGAGTATTACTAAACTGAGAGAATATTACTAAACTGAGAGAGTATTACTAAACTGAGAGAGTATTACTAAACTGAGAGAATATTACTAAACTGAGAGAGTATTACTAAACTGAGAGAGCTGAGAGAATATTACTAAACTGAGCGAATATTACTAAACTGAGAGAGTATTAATAAACTGAGGGAGTATTACTAAACCGAGAGAGTATTACTAAACTGAGAGAATATTACTAAACTGAGAGAGTATTACTAAACTGAGAGAGCTGAGAGAATATTACTAAACTGAGAGAATATTACTAAACTGAGAGAGAATTACTAAACTGGGGGAGTATTACTAAACCGAGAGAGTATTACTAACCTGAGAGAGCATTACTAAACTGAGAGAATATTACTAATATGTGAGAGTATTACTAAACTGAGAGAGTATTACTAACCCGAGAGAATATTACTAAACTGAGAGAGTATTACTAAACTGAGAGAGTGTTACTAGACTGAGAGAGTATTACTCAACTGAGAGAGTATTACTAAGCTGAGAGAGTGTTACTAGACTGAGAGAGTATTACTAAACTGAGAGAATATTACTAAACTGAGAGAGGATTACTAAACTGAGGGAATATTACTAAACCGAGAGAGTATTACTAAACTGAGAGAATATTACTAAACTGTGAGAGTATTACTAAACTGAGAGAGTATTACTAACCCGAGAGAGTATTACTAAACTGAGAGAGTATTACTAAACTGAGAGAATATTACTAAACTGAGAGAGTATAACTAAACTGAGAGAGCTGAGAGAATATTACTAAACTGAGAGGATATTACTAAACTGAGAGAATATTACTAAACTGAGAAAGTACTACTAACCCGAGAGAGTATTACTAAACTGAGAGAGTGTTACTAAACTGAGAGAAAATTACTAAACTGAGAGATTATTACTCAACTGAGAGAGTATTACTAAACTGAGAGAGTATTACTAAACTGAGAGAGTGTTGCTAGACTGAGATAGTATTACTAAACTGAGAGGATATTTCTCAACTGAGAGAGTTTTACTAAACTGAGAGAGTTTTACTAAACTGAGACAGTTTTACTAAACTGAGAGAGTATTACTAAACTGTGAGAATATTTCTCAACTGAGAGATTATTAATCTATGGAGAGATTATTTCTCAACTGAGAGAGTATTACTAAACTGAGAGAGTATTACTAAACTGATAGAATATTACTCAACTGAGAGAGTATTACTAAACTGAGAGAGTATTACTAAACTGAGAGAGCTGAGAGAGTATTACAAGACTGAGAGAGTATTACTAAACTGAGAGAGTTTTACTAAACTGAGAAAGTACTACTAACCCGAGAGAGTATTACTAAACTGAGAGAGTATTACTAAACTGAGAGAATATTACTAAACTGAGAGAGCTGAGAGAATATTACTAAACTGAGAGAGTATTACTAAACTGAGAGAATATTACTAAACTGAGAGAGTATTACTAAACTGAGAGAGTGTTACTAAACTGAGAGAATATTACTCAACGGAGAGATTATTACTCAACTGAGATAGTGTTACTAAACTGAGAGAAAATTACTCAACGGAGAGATTATTACTCAACTGAGATAGTATTACTAAACTGAGAGGATATAACTAAACTGAGACAGTTTTACTAAACTGAGACAGTTTTACTAAACTGAGAGAGTATTACTAAACTGTGAGAATATTACTCAATTGAGAGAGTATTACTCTATGGAGAGATTATTTCTCAACTGAGAGAGTATTACTAAACTGAGAGAGTATTACTAAACTGAGAGAGTATTACTAAACTGAGAGAATATTACTAAACTGAGAGAATATTACTAAACTGAGAGAGCTGAGAGAATATTACTAAACTGAGAGAGTATTACTAAACTGAAAGAGTATTGCTAAACTGAGAGAATATTACTAAACTGAGAGAGTATTACTAAACTGAGAGAGCTGAGAGAATATTACTAAACTGAGAGAATATTACTAAACTGAGAGAATATTACTAAACTGAGAGAGTATTACTAAACTGAGGGAGTATTACTAAACTGTGAGAATATTTCTCAACTGAGAGATTATTAATCTATGGAGAGATTATTTCTCAACTGAGAGAGTATTACTAAACTGAGAAAGTATTACTAAACTGATAGAATATTACTCAACTGAGAGAGTATTACTAAACTGAGAGAGTATTACTAAACTGAGAGAGCTGAGAGAGTATTACAAGACTGAGAGAGTATTACTAAACTGAGAGAGTTTTACTAAACTGAGAAAGTACTACTAACCCGAGAGAGTATTACTAAACTGAGAGAGTATTACTAAACTGAGAGAATATTACTAAACTGAGAGAGCTGAGAGAATATTACTAAACTGAGAGAGTATTACTAAACTGAGAGAATATTACTAAACTGAGAGAGTATTACTAAACTGAGAGAGTGTTACTAAACTGAGAGAATATTACTCAACGGAGAGATTATTACTCAACTGAGATAGTGTTACTAAACTGAGAGAAAATTACTCAACGGAGAGATTATTACTCAACTGAGATAGTATTACTAAACTGAGAGGATATAACTAAACTGAGACAGTTTTACTAAACTGAGACAGTTTTACTAAACTGAGAGAGTATTACTAAACTGTGAGAATATTACTCAATTGAGAGATTATTACTCTATGGAGAGATTATTTCTCAACTGAGAGAGTATTACTAAACTGAGAGAGTATTACTAAACTGAGAGAGTATTACTAAACTGAGAGAATATTACTAAACTGAGAGAATATTACTAAACTGAGAGAGCTGAGAGAATATTACTAAACTGAGAGAGTATTACTAAACTGAAAGAGTATTGCTAAACTGAGAGAATATTACTAAACTGAGAGAGTATTACTAAACTGAGAGAGCTGAGAGAATATTACTAAACTGAGAGAATATTACTAAACTGAGAGAGTATTACTAAACTGAGAGAGTATTACTAACCAGAGAGAGTATTACTAAACTGAGAGAATATTACTAAACTGAGAGAGTATTACTAAACTGAGAGAGCTGAGAGAATATTACTAAATTGAGAGAATATTACTAAACTGAGAGAGTATTACTAAACTGAGGGAGTATTACTAAACCGAGAGAGTATTACTAAACTGAGAGAGTATTACTAAACTGAGAGAATATTACTAAACTGCGAGAGTATTACTAAACTGAGAGAGTATTACTAAACTGAGAGAGTATTACTAAACTGAGAGAGTATTACTAAACTGAGAGAATATTACTAAACTGAGAGAGTATTACTAAACTGAGAGAGCTGAGAGAATATTACTAAACTGAGCGAATATTACTAAACTGAGAGAGTATTACTAAACTGAGGGAGTATTACTAAACTGAGAGAGTATTACTAAACTGAGAGAGTATTACTAAACTGAGAGAATATTACTAAACTGAGAGGGTATTACTAAACTGGGGGAGTATTACTAAACCGAGAGAGTATTACTAACCTGAGAGAGCATTACTAAACTGAGAGAATATTACTAAACTGTGAGAGTATTACTAAACTGAGAGAGTATTACTAACCCAAGAGAGTATTACTAAACTGAGAGAGTATTACTAAACTGAGAGAGTGTTACTATACTGAGATAGTATTACTCAACTGAGAGAGTATTACTAAACTGAGAGAGTGTTACTAAACTGAGAGAATATTACTAAACTGTGAGAGTATTACTAAACTGAGAGAGTATTACTAACCCGAGAGAGTATTACTAAACTGAGAGAGTATTACTAAACTGAGAGAGTATTACTAAACTGAGGGAGTATTACTAAACCAAGAGAGTATTACTAAACTGAGAGAGTATTACTCAACTAAGAGAGTATTACTAAACTGAGAGAGCTGAGAGAATATTACTAAACTGAGCGAATATTACTAAACTGAGAGAGTATTACTAAACTGAGGGAGTATTACTAAACCGAGAGAGTATTACTAAACTGAGAGAATATTACTAAACTGAGAGAGTATTACTAAACTGAGAGAGCTGAGAGAATATTACTAAACTGAGAGAGTATTACTAAACTGAGAGAATATTACTAACCCGAGAGAGTATTACTAAACTGAGAGAGTATTACTAAACTGAGAGAGTGTTACTAGACTGAGATAGTATTACTCAACTGAGAGAGTATTACTAAACTGAGAGAGTATTACTAAACTGAGAGAGTATTACTAAACTGAGAGAATATTACTAAACGGAGAGAGTATTACTAAACTGAGAGAGTATTACTAAACCGAGAGAGTATTACTAAACTGAGAGAATATTACTAAACTGAGAGAGTATTACTAAACTGAGAGAGTATTACTAACCCGAGAGAGTATTACTAAACTGAGAGAGTATTACTAAACTGAGAGAATATTACTAAACTGAGAGAGTATAACTAAACTGAGAGAGCTGAGAGAATATTACTAAACTGAGAGGATATTACTAAACTGAGAGAGTATTACTAAACTGAGAGAGTGTTACTAAACTGAGAGAGTATTACTAAACTGAGAGAGCTGAGAGAGTATTACAAGACTGAGAGAGTATTACTAAACTGAGAGAGTTTTACTAAACTGAGAAAGTACTACTAACCCGAGAGAGTATTACTAAACTGAGAGAGTATTACTAAACTGAGAGAATATTACTAAACTGAGAGAGCTGAGAGAATATTACTAAACTGAGAGAGTATTACTAAACTGAGAGAATATTACTAAACTGAGAGAGTATTACTAAACTGAGAGAGTGTTACTAAACTGAGAGAAAATTACTCAATGGAGAGATTATTACTCAACTGAGAGAGTATTACTAAACTGAGAGAGTATTACTAAACTGAGAGAGTGTTGCTAGACTGAGATAGTATTACTAAACTGTGAGGATATAACTAAACTGAGACAGTTTTACTAAACTGAGACAGTTTTACTAAACTGAGACAGTTTTACTAGACTGAGATAGTTTTACTAGACTGAGACAGTTTTACTAAACTGAGATAGTTTTACTAAACTGAGACAGTTTTACTAAACTGAGACAGTTTTACTAAACTGAGACAGTTTTACTAGACTGAGATAGTTTTACTCAACTGAGAGAGTGTTACTAAACTGAGAGAATATTACTCAACGGAGAGATTATTACTCAACTGAGAGAGTGTTACTAAACTAAGAGAGTATTACTAAACTGAGAGAGTATTACTAAACTGAGACAATATTACTAAACTGAGAGAGTATTACTAAACTGAGGGATATTTACTAAACCAAGAGAGTATTACTAAACTGAGAGAGTATTACTCAACTGAGAGAGTATTACTAAACTGATAGAATATTACTCAACGGAGAGAGTGTTACTAGACTGAGAGAGTATTACTAAACTGAGAGAGTGTTACTAAACTGAGAGAGTATTACTAAACTGAGAGAGCTGAGAGAGTATTACCAAACGGAGAGAATATTACTAAACTGAGAGAATATTACTAAACTGAGAGAATATTACTAAACTGAGAGAGCTGAGAGAATATTACTAAACTGAGAGAGTATTACTAAACTGAGAGAGCTGAGAGAATATTACTAAACTGAGCGAATATTACTAAACTGAGAGAGTATTACTAAACTGAGGGAGTATTACTAAACCGAGAGAGTATTACTAAACTGAGAGAATATTACTAAACTGAGAGAGTATTACTAAACTGAGAGAGCTGAGAGAATATTACTAAACTGAGAGAATATTACTAAACTGAGAGAGAATTACTAAACTGGGGGAGTATTACTAAACCGAGAGCGTATTACTAACCTGAGAGAGCATTACTAAACTGAGAGAATATTACTAATATGTGAGAGTATTACTAAACTGAGAGAGTATTACTAAACTGAGAGAGTGTTGCTAGACTGAGATAGTATTACTAAACTGAGAGAATATTACTAAACTGAGAGAGTATTACTAAACTGAGAGAGTATTACTAAACCGAGAGAGTATTACTAAACTGAGAGAATATTACTAAACTGTGAGAGTATTACTAAACTGAGAGAGTATTACTAACCCGAGAGAGTATTACTAAACTGAGAGAGTATTACTAAACTGAGAGAATATTACTAAACTGAGAGAGTATAACTAAACTGAGAGAGCTGAGAGAATATTACTAAACTGAGAGGATATTACTAAACTGAGAGAGTATTACTAAACTGAGAGAGTGTTACTAAACTGAGAGAGTATTACTAAACTGAGAGAGCTGAGAGAGTATTACAAGACTGAGAGAGTATTACTAAACTGAGAGAGTTTTACTAAACTGAGAAAGTACTACTAACCCGAGAGAGTATTACTAAACTGAGAGAGTATTACTAAACTGAGAGAATATTACTAAACTGAGAGAGCTGAGAGAATATTACTAAACTGAGAGAGTATTACTAAACTGAGAGAATATTACTAAACTGAGAGAGTATTACTAAACTGAGAGAGTGTTACTAAACTGAGAGAAAATTACTCAATGGAGAGATTATTACTCAACTGAGAGAGTATTACTAAACTGAGAGAGTATTACTAAACTGAGAGAGTGTTGCTAGACTGAGATAGTATTACTAAACTGAGAGGATATAACTAAACTGAGACAGTTTTACTAAACTGAGACAGTTTTACTAAACTGAGACAGTTTTACTAGACTGAGATAGTTTTACTAGACTGAGACAGTTTTACTAAACTGAGATAGTTTTACTAAACTGAGACAGTTTTACTAAACTGAGACAGTTTTACTAAACTGAGACAGTTTTACTAGACTGAGATAGTTTTACTCAGACTGAGAGAGTGTTACTAAACTGAGAGAATATTACTCAACGGAGAGATTATTACTCAACTGAGAGAGTGTTACTAAACTAAGAGAGTATTACTAAACTGAGAGAGTATTACTAAACTGAGACAATATTACTAAACTGAGAGAGTATTACTAAACTGAGGGATATTTACTAAACCAAGAGAGTATTACTAAACTGAGAGAGTATTACTCAACTGAGAGAGTATTACTAAACTGATAGAATATTACTCAACGGAGAGAGTGTTACTAGACTGAGAGAGTATTACTAAACTGAGAGAGTGTTACTAAACTGAGAGAGTATTACTAAACTGAGAGAGCTGAGAGAGTATTACCAAACGGAGAGAATATTACTAAACTGAGAGAATATTACTAAACTGAGAGAATATTACTAAACTGAGAGAGCTGAGAGAATATTACTAAACTGAGAGAGTATTACTAAACTGAGAGAGCTGAGAGAATATTACTAAACTGAGCGAATATTACTAAACTGAGAGAGTATTACTAAACTGAGGGAGTATTACTAAACCGAGAGAGTATTACTAAACTGAGAGAATATTACTAAACTGAGAGAGTATTACTAAACTGAGAGAGCTGAGAGAATATTACTAAACTGAGAGAATATTACTAAACTGAGAGAGAATTACTAAACTGGGGGAGTATTACTAAACCGAGAGCGTATTACTAACCTGAGAGAGCATTACTAAACTGAGAGAATATTACTAATATGTGAGAGTATTACTAAACTGAGAGAGTATTACTAAACTGAGAGAGTGTTGCTAGACTGAGATAGTATTACTAAACTGAGAGGATATAACTAAACTGAGACAGTTTTACTAAACTGAGACAGTTTTACTAGACTGAGATAGTTTTACTCAACTGAGACAGTTTTACTAAACTGAGATAGTTTTACTAGACTGAGATAGTTTTACTCAACTGAGACAGTTTTACTAAACTGAGACAGTTTTACTAGACTGAGATAGTTTTACTCAACTGAGAGAGTTTTACTAAACTGAGAGAGTGTTACTAAACTGAGAGAATATTACTCAACGGAGAGATTATTACTCAACTGAGAGAGTGTTACTAAACTAAGAGAGTATTACTAAACTGAGAGAGTATTACTAAACTGAGACAATATTACTAAACTGAGAGAGTATTACTAAACTGAGGGATATTTACTAAACCAAGAGAGTATTACTAAACTGAGAGAGTATTACTCAACTGAGAGAGTATTACTAAACTGATAGAATATTACTCAACGGAGAGAGTGTTACTAGACTGAGAGAGTATTACTAAACTGAGAGAGTGTTACTAAACTGAGAGAGTATTACTAAACTGAAAGAGCTGAGAGAGTATTACCAAACGGAGAGAATATTACTAAACTGAGAGAATATTACTAAACTGAGAGAATATTACTAAACTGAGAGAGCTGAGAGAATATTACTAAACTGAGAGAGTATTACTAAACTGAGAGAATATTACTAAACTGAGAGAGTATTACTAAACTGAGACAGTTTTACTAGACTGAGATAGTTTTACTCAACTGAGAGAGTTTTACTAAACTGAGAGAGTGTTACTAAACTGAGAGAATATTACTCAACGGAGAGATTATTACTCAACTGAGAGAGTGTTACTAAACTAAGAGAGTATTACTAAACTGAGAGAGTATTACTAAACTGAGACAATATTACTAAACTGAGAGAGTATTACTAAACTGAGGGATATTTACTAAACCAAGAGAGTATTACTAAACTGAGAGAGTATTACTCAACTGAGAGAGTATTACTAAACTGATAGAATATTACTCAACGGAGAGAGTGTTACTAGACTGAGAGAGTATTACTAAACTGAGAGAGTGTTACTAAACTGAGAGAGTATTACTAAACTGAGAGAGCTGAGAGAGTATTACCAAACGGAGAGAATATTACTAAACTGAGAGAATATTACTAAACTGAGAGAATATTACTAAACTGAGAGAGCTGAGAGAATATTACTAAACTGAGAGAGTATTACTAAACTGAGAGAATATTACTAAACTGAGAGAGTATTACTAAACTGAGAGAGTATTACTAAACTGAGAGAATATTACTAAACTGAGAGAGTATTACTAAACTGAGAGAGCTGAGAGAATATTACTAAACTGAGCGAATATTACTAAACTGAGAGAGTATTACTAAACTGAGGGAGTATTACTAAACCGAGAGAGTATTACTAAACTGAGAGAATATTACTAAACTGAGAGAGAATTACTAAACTGGGGGAGTATTACTAAACCGAGAGAGTATTACTAACCTGAGAGAGCATTACTAAACTGAGAGAATATTACTAATATGTGAGAGTATTACTAAACTGAGAGAGTATTACTAACCCGAGAGAATATTACTAAACTGAGAGAGTATTACTAAACTGAGAGAGTGTTACTAGACTGAGAGAGTATTACTCAACTGAGAGAGTATTACTAAGCTGAGAGAGTGTTACTAGACTGAGAGAGTATTACTAAACTGAGAGAATATTACTAAACTGAGAGAGGATTACTAAACTGAGAGAATATTACTAAACCGAGAGAGTATTACTAAACTGAGAGAATATTACTAAACTGTGAGAGTATTACTAAACTGAGAGAGTATTACTAACCCGAGAGAGTATTACTAAACTGAGAGAGTATTACTAAACTGAGAGAATATTACTAAACTGAGAGAGTATAACTAAACTGAGAGAGCTGAGAGAATATTACTAAACTGAGAGGATATTACTAAACTGAGAGAATATTACTAAACTGAGAAAGTACTACTAACCCGAGAGAGTATTACTAAACTGAGAGAGTGTTACTAAACTGAGAGAAAATTACTCAACGGAGAGATTATTACTCAACTGAGAGAGTATTACTAAACTGAGAGAGTATTACTAAACTGAGAGAGTGTTGCTAGACTGAGATAGTATTACTAAACTGAGAGGATATTTCTCAACTGAGAGAGTTTTACTAAACTGAGAGAGTTTTACTAAACTGAGACAGTTTTACTAAACTGAGAGAGTATTACTAAACTGTGAGAATATTTCTCAACTGAGAGATTATTAATCTATGGAGAGATTATTTCTCAACTGAGAGAGTATTACTAAACTGAGAGAGTATTACTAAACTGATAGAATATTACTCAACTGAGAGAGTATTACTAAACTGAGAGAGTATTACTAAACTGAGAGAGCTGAGAGAGTATTACAAGACTGAGAGAGTATTACTAAACTGAGAGAGTTTTACTAAACTGAGAAAGTACTACTAACCCGAGAGAGTATTACTAAACTGAGAGAGTATTACTAAACTGAGAGAATATTACTAAACTGAGAGAGCTGAGAGAATATTACTAAACTGAGAGAGTATTACTAAACTGAGAGAATATTACTAAACTGAGAGAGTATTACTAAACTGAGAGAGTGTTACTAAACTGAGAGAGTATTACTAAACTGAGAGAATATTACTAAACTGAGAGAGTATTACTAAACTGAGAGAGTATTACTAAACTGAGAGAATATTACTAAACTGAGAGAGTATTACTAAACTGAGAGAGTGTTACTAAACTGAGAGAATATTACTCAACGGAGAGATTATTACTCAACTGAGATAGTGTTACTAAACTGAGAGAAAATTACTCAACGGAGAGATTATTACTCAACTGAGATAGTATTACTAAACTGAGAGGATATAACTAAACTGAGACAGTTTTACTAAACTGAGACAGTTTTACTAAACTGAGAGGATATTACTAAACTGAGAGAATATTACTAAACTGAGAAAGTACTACTAACCCGAGAGAGTATTACTAAACTGAGAGAGTGTTACTAAACTGAGAGAAAATTACTCAACGGAGAGATTATTACTCAACTGAGATAGTATTACTAAACTGAGAGGATATAACTAAACTGAGACAGTTTTACTAAACTGAGACAGTTTTACTAAACTGAGACAGTTTTACTAGACTGAGATAGTTTTACTAGACTGAGACAGTTTTACTAAACTGAGATAGTTTTACTAAACTGAGACAGTTTTACTAAACTGAGACAGTTTTACTAAACTGAGACAGTTTTACTAGACTGAGATAGTTTTACTCAACTGAGAGAGTGTTACTAAACTGAGAGAATATTACTCAACGGAGAGATTATTACTCAACTGAGAGAGTGTTACTAAACTAAGAGAGTATTACTAAACTGAGAGAGTATTACTAAACTGAGACAATATTACTAAACTGAGAGAGTATTACTAAACTGAGGGATATTTACTAAACCAAGAGAGTATTACTAAACTGAGAGAGTATTACTCAACTGAGAGAGTATTACTAAACTGATAGAATATTACTCAACGGAGAGAGTGTTACTAGACTGAGAGAGTATTACTAAACTGAGAGAGTGTTACTAAACTGAGAGAGTATTACTAAACTGAAAGAGCTGAGAGAGTATTACCAAACGGAGAGAATATTACTAAACTGAGAGAATATTACTAAACTGAGAGAATATTACTAAACTGAGAGAGCTGAGAGAATATTACTAAACTGAGAGAGTATTACTAAACTGAGAGAATATTACTAAACTGAGAGAGTATTACTAAACTGAGACAGTTTTACTAGACTGAGATAGTTTTACTCAACTGAGAGAGTTTTACTAAACTGAGAGAGTGTTACTAAACTGAGAGAATATTACTCAACGGAGAGATTATTACTCAACTGAGAGAGTGTTACTAAACTAAGAGAGTATTACTAAACTGAGAGAGTATTACTAAACTGAGACAATATTACTAAACTGAGAGAGTATTACTAAACTGAGGGATATTTACTAAACCAAGAGAGTATTACTAAACTGAGAGAGTATTACTCAACTGAGAGAGTATTACTAAACTGATAGAATATTACTCAACGGAGAGAGTGTTACTAGACTGAGAGAGTATTACTAAACTGAGAGAGTGTTACTAAACTGAGAGAGTATTACTAAACTGAAAGAGCTGAGAGAATATTACTAAACTGAGAGAGTATTACTAAACTGAGAGAGTATTACTAAACTGAGAGAGCTGAGAGAATATTACTAAACTGAGAGAGTATTACTAAACTGAGAGAATATTACTAAACTGAGAGAGTATTACTAAACTGAGAGAGTATTACTAAACTGAGAGAATATTACTAAACTGAGAGAGTATTACTAAACTGAGAGAGCTGAGAGAATATTACTAAACTGAGCGAATATTACTAAACTGAGAGAGTATTACTAAACTGAGGGAGTATTACTAAACCGAGAGAGTATTACTAAACTGAGAGAATATTACTAAACTGAGAGAGTATTACTAAACTGAGAGAGCTGAGAGAATATTACTAAACTGAGAGAATATTACTAAACTGAGAGAGAATTACTAAACTGGGGGAGTATTACTAAACCGAGAGAGTATTACTAACCTGAGAGAGCATTACTAAACTGAGAGAATATTACTAATATGTGAGAGTATTACTAAACTGAGAGAGTATTACTAACCCGAGAGAATATTACTAAACTGAGAGAGTATTACTAAACTGAGAGAGTGTTACTAGACTGAGAGAGTATTACTCAACTGAGAGAGTATTACTAAGCTGAGAGAGTGTTACTAGACTGAGAGAGTATTACTAAACTGAGAGAATATTACTAAACTGAGAGAGGATTACTAAACTGAGGGAATATTACTAAACCGAGAGAGTATTACTAAACTGAGAGAATATTACTAAACTGTGAGAGTATTACTAAACTGAGAGAGTATTACTAACCCGAGAGAGTATTACTAAACTGAGAGAGTATTACTAAACTGAGAGAATATTACTAAACTGAGAGAGTATAACTAAACTGAGAGAGCTGAGAGAATATTACTAAACTGAGAGGATATTACTAAACTGAGAGAATATTACTAAACTGAGAAAGTACTACTAACCCGAGAGAGTATTACTAAACTGAGAGAGTGTTACTAAACTGAGAGAAAATTACTCAACGGAGAGATTATTACTCAACTGAGAGAGTATTACTAAACTGAGAGAGTATTACTAAACTGAGAGAGTGTTGCTAGACTGAGATAGTATTACTAAACTGAGAGGATATTTCTCAACTGAGAGAGTTTTACTAAACTGAGAGAGTTTTACTAAACTGAGACAGTTTTACTAAACTGAGAGAGTATTACTAAACTGTGAGAATATTTCTCAACTGAGAGATTATTAATCTATGGAGAGATTATTTCTCAACTGAGAGAGTATTACTAAACTGAGAGAGTATTACTAAACTGATAGAATATTACTCAACTGAGAGAGTATTACTAAACTGAGAGAGTATTACTAAACTGAGAGAGCTGAGAGAGTATTACAAGACTGAGAGAGTATTACTAAACTGAGAGAGTTTTACTAAACTGAGAAAGTACTACTAACCCGAGAGAGTATTACTAAACTGAGAGAGTATTACTAAACTGAGAGAATATTACTAAACTGAGAGAGCTGAGAGAATATTACTAAACTGAGAGAGTATTACTAAACTGAGAGAATATTACTAAACTGAGAGAGTATTACTAAACTGAGAGAGTGTTACTAAACTGAGAGAGTATTACTAAACTGAGAGAATATTACTAAACTGAGAGAGTATTACTAAACTGAGAGAGTATTACTAAACTGAGAGAATATTACTAAACTGAGAGAGTATTACTAAACTGAGAGAGTGTTACTAAACTGAGAGAATATTACTCAACGGAGAGATTATTACTCAACTGAGATAGTGTTACTAAACTGAGAGAAAATTACTCAACGGAGAGATTATTACTCAACTGAGATAGTATTACTAAACTGAGAGGATATAACTAAACTGAGACAGTTTTACTAAACTGAGACAGTTTTACTAAACTGAGAGGATATTACTAAACTGAGAGAATATTACTAAACTGAGAAAGTACTACTAACCCGAGAGAGTATTACTAAACTGAGAGAGTGTTACTAAACTGAGAGAAAATTACTCAACGGAGAGATTATTACTCAACTGAGATAGTATTACTAAACTGAGAGGATATAACTAAACTGAGACAGTTTTACTAAACTGAGACAGTTTTACTAAACTGAGAGGATATTACTAAACTGAGAGAATATTACTAAACTGAGAAAGTACTACTAACCCGAGAGAGTATTACTAAACTGAGAGAGTGTTACTAAACTGAGAGAAAATTACTCAACGGAGAGATTATTACTCAACTGAGAGAGTATTACTAAACTGAGAGAGTATTACTAAACTGAGAGAGTGTTGCTAGACTGAGATAGTATTACTAAACTGAGAGGATATTTCTCAACTGAGAGAGTTTTACTAAACTGAGAGAGTTTTACTAAACTGAGACAGTTTTACTAAACTGAGAGAGTATTACTAAACTGTGAGAATATTTCTCAACTGAGAGATTATTAATCTATGGAGAGATTATTTCTCAACTGAGAGAGTATTACTAAACTGAGAGAGTATTACTAAACTGATAGAATATTACTCAACTGAGAGAGTATTACTAAACTGAGAGAGTATTACTAAACTGAGAGAGCTGAGAGAGTATTACAAGACTGAGAGAGTATTACTAAACTGAGAGAGTTTTACTAAACTGAGAAAGTACTACTAACCCGAGAGAGTATTACTAAACTGAGAGAGTATTACTAAACTGAGAGAGTATTACTAACCCGAGAGAGTATTACTAAACTGAGAGGATATTACTAAACTGAGAGAATATTACTAAACTGAGAAAGTACTACTAACCCGAGAGAGTATTACTAAACTGAGAGAGTGTTACTAAACTGAGAGAAAATTACTCAACGGAGAGATTATTACTCAACTGAGAGAGTATTACTAAACTGAGAGAGTATTACTAAACTGAGAGAGTGTTGCTAGACTGAGAGAGCTGAGAGAATATTACTAAACTGAGCGAATATTACTAAACTGAGAGAGTATTACTAAACTGAGGGAGTATTACTAAACCGAGAGAGTATTACTAAACTGAGAGAATATTACTAAACTGAGAGAGTATTACTAAACTGAGAGAGCTGAGAGAATATTACTAAACTGAGAGAATATTACTAAACTGAGAGAGAATTACTAAACTGGGGGAGTATTACTAAACCGAGAGAGTATTACTAACCTGAGAGAGCATTACTAAACTGAGAGAATATTACTAATATGTGAGAGTATTACTAAACTGAGAGAGTATTACTAACCCGAGAGAATATTACTAAACTGAGAGAGTATTACTAAACTGAGAGAGTGTTACTAAACTGAGAGAGTATTACTAAACTGAGAGAGTATTACTAAGCTGAGAGAGTGTTACTAGACTGAGAAGTATTACTAAACTGAGAGAATATTACTAAACTGAGAGAGTATTACTAAACTGAGGGAGTATTACTAAACCGAGAGAGTATTACTAAACTGAGAGAATATTACTAAACTGTGAGAGTATTACTAAACTGAGAGAGTATTACTAACCCGAGAGAGTATTACTAAACTGAGAGAGTATTACTAAACTGAGAGAATATTACTAAACTGAGAGAGTATAACTAAACTGAGAGAGCTGAGAGAATATTACTAAACTGAGAGGATATTACTAAACTGAGAGAATATTACTAAACTGAGAAAGTACTACTAACCCGAGAGAGTATTACTAAACTGAGAGAGTGTTACTAAACTGAGAGAAAATTACTCAACGGAGAGATTATTACTCAACTGAGAGAGTATTACTAAACTGAGAGAGTATTACTAAACTGAGAGAGTGTTGCTAGACTGAGATAGTATTACTAAACTGAGAGGATATTTCTCAACTGAGAGAGTTTTACTAAACTGAGAGAGTTTTACTAAACTGAGACAGTTTTACTAAACTGAGAGAGTATTACTAAACTGTGAGAATATTTCTCAACTGAGAGATTATTAATCTATGGAGAGATTATTTCTCAACTGAGAGAGTATTACTAAACTGAGAGAGTATTACTAAACTGATAGAATATTACTCAACTGAGAGAGTATTACTAAACTGAGAGAGTATTACTAAACTGAGAGAGCTGAGAGAGTATTACAAGACTGAGAGAGTATTACTAAACTGAGAGAGTTTTACTAAACTGAGAAAGTACTACTAACCCGAGAGAGTATTACTAAACTGAGAGAGTATTACTAAACTGAGAGAATATTACTAAACTGAGAGAGCTGAGAGAATATTACTAAACTGAGAGAGTATTACTAAACTGAGAGAATATTACTAAACTGAGAGAGTATTACTAAACTGAGAGAGTGTTACTAAACTGAGAGAGTATTACTAAACTGAGAGAATATTACTAAACTGAGAGAGTATTACTAAACTGAGAGAGTATTACTAAACTGAGAGAATATTACTAAACTGAGAGAGTATTACTAAACTGAGAGAGTGTTACTAAACTGAGAGAATATTACTCAACGGAGAGATTATTACTCAACTGAGATAGTGTTACTAAACTGAGAGAAAATTACTCAACGGAGAGATTATTACTCAACTGAGATAGTATTACTAAACTGAGAGGATATAACTAAACTGAGACAGTTTTACTAAACTGAGACAGTTTTACTAAACTGAGAGGATATTACTAAACTGAGAGAATATTACTAAACTGAGAAAGTACTACTAACCCGAGAGAGTATTACTAAACTGAGAGAGTGTTACTAAACTGAGAGAAAATTACTCAACGGAGAGATTATTACTCAACTGAGAGAGTATTACTAAACTGAGAGAGTATTACTAAACTGAGAGAGTGTTGCTAGACTGAGATAGTATTACTAAACTGAGAGGATATTTCTCAACTGAGAGAGTTTTACTAAACTGAGAGAGTTTTACTAAACTGAGACAGTTTTACTAAACTGAGAGAGTATTACTAAACTGTGAGAATATTTCTCAACTGAGAGATTATTAATCTATGGAGAGATTATTTCTCAACTGAGAGAGTATTACTAAACTGAGAGAGTATTACTAAACTGATAGAATATTACTCAACTGAGAGAGTATTACTAAACTGAGAGAGTATTACTAAACTGAGAGAGCTGAGAGAGTATTACAAGACTGAGAGAGTATTACTAAACTGAGAGAGTTTTACTAAACTGAGAAAGTACTACTAACCCGAGAGAGTATTACTAAACTGAGAGAGTATTACTAAACTGAGAGAGTATTACTAACCCGAGAGAGTATTACTAAACTGAGAGGATATTACTAAACTGAGAGAATATTACTAAACTGAGAAAGTACTACTAACCCGAGAGAGTATTACTAAACTGAGAGAGTGTTACTAAACTGAGAGAAAATTACTCAACGGAGAGATTATTACTCAACTGAGAGAGTATTACTAAACTGAGAGAGTATTACTAAACTGAGAGAGTGTTGCTAGACTGAGATAGTATTACTAAACTGAGAGGATATTTCTCAACTGAGAGAGTTTTACTAAACTGAGAGAGTTTTACTAAACTGAGACAGTTTTACTAAACTGAGAGAGTATTACTAAACTGTGAGAATATTTCTCAACTGAGAGATTATTAATCTATGGAGAGATTATTTCTCAACTGAGAGAGTATTACTAAACTGATAGAATATTACTCAACTGAGAGAGTATTACTAAACTGAGAGAGTATTACTAAACTGAGAGAGCTGAGAGAGTATTACAAGACTGAGAGAGTATTACTAAACTGAGAGAGTTTTACTAAACTGAGAAAGTACTACTAACCCGAGAGAGTATTACTAAACTGAGAGAGTATTACTAAACTGAGAGAATATTACTAAACTGAGAGAGCTGAGAGAATATTACTAAACTGAGAGAGTATTACTAAACTGAGAGAATATTACTAAACTGAGAGAGTATTACTAAACTGAGAGAGTGTTACTAAACTGAGAGAATATTACTCAACGGAGAGATTATTACTCAACTGAGATAGTGTTACTAAACTGAGAGAAAATTACTCAACGGAGAGATTATTACTCAACTGAGATAGTATTACTAAACTGAGAGGATATAACTAAACTGAGACAGTTTTACTAAACTGAGACAGTTTTACTAAACTGAGAGGATATTACTAAACTGAGAGAATATTACTAAACTGAGAAAGTACTACTAACCCGAGAGAGTATTACTAAACTGAGAGAGTGTTACTAAACTGAGAGAAAATTACTCAACGGAGAGATTATTACTCAACTGAGAGAGTATTACTAAACTGAGAGAGTATTACTAAACTGAGAGAGTGTTGCTAGACTGAGATAGTATTACTAAACTGAGAGGATATTTCTCAACTGAGAGAGTTTTACTAAACTGAGAGAGTTTTACTAAACTGAGACAGTTTTACTAAACTGAGACAGTTTTACTAAACTGAGAGAGTATTACTAAACTGTGAGAATATTTCTCAACTGAGAGATTATTAATCTATGGAGAGATTATTTCTCAACTGAGAGAGTATTACTAAACTGAGAGAGTATTACTAAACTGATAGAATATTACTCAACTGAGAGAGTATTACTAAACTGAGAGAGTATTACTAAACTGAGAGAGCTGAGAGAGTATTACAAGACTGAGAGAGTATTACTAAACTGAGAGAGTTTTACTAAACTGAGAAAGTACTACTAACCCGAGAGAGTATTACTAAACTGAGAGAGTATTACTAAACTGAGAGAGTATTACTAACCCGAGAGAGTATTACTAAACTGAGAGAGTATTACTAAACTGAGAGAATATTACTAAACTGAGAGAGTATAACTAAACTGAGAGAGCTGAGAGAATATTACTAAACTGAGAGGATATTACTAAACTGAGAGAATATTACTAAACTGAGAAAGTACTACTAACCCGAGAGAGTATTACTAAACTGAGAGAGTGTTACTAAACTGAGAGAAAATTACTCAACGGAGAGATTATTACTCAACTGAGAGAGTATTACTAAACTGAGAGAGTATTACTAAACTGAGAGAGTGTTGCTAGACTGAGATAGTATTACTAAACTGAGAGGATATTTCTCAACTGAGAGAGTTTTACTAAACTGAGAGAGTTTTACTAAACTGAGACAGTTTTACTAAACTGAGAGAGTATTACTAAACTGTGAGAATATTTCTCAACTGAGAGATTATTAATCTATGGAGAGATTATTTCTCAACTGAGAGAGTATTACTAAACTGAGAGAGTATTACTAAACTGATAGAATATTACTCAACTGAGAGAGTATTACTAAACTGAGAGAGTATTACTAAACTGAGAGAGCTGAGAGAGTATTACAAGACTGAGAGAGTATTACTAAACTGAGAGAGTTTTACTAAACTGAGAAAGTACTACTAACCCGAGAGAGTATTACTAAACTGAGAGAGTATTACTAAACTGAGAGAATATTACTAAACTGAGAGAGCTGAGAGAATATTACTAAACTGAGAGAGTATTACTAAACTGAGAGAATATTACTAAACTGAGAGAGTATTACTAAACTGAGAGAGTGTTACTAAACTGAGAGAATATTACTCAACGGAGAGATTATTACTCAACTGAGATAGTGTTACTAAACTGAGAGAAAATTACTCAACGGAGAGATTATTACTCAACTGAGATAGTATTACTAAACTGAGAGGATATAACTAAACTGAGACAGTTTTACTAAACTGAGACAGTTTTACTAAACTGAGAGAGTATTACTAAACTGTGAGAATATTACTCAATTGAGAGATTATTACTCTATGGAGAGATTATTTCTCAACTGAGAGAGTATTACTAAACTGAGAGAGTATTACTAAACTGAGAGAGTATTACTAAACTGAGAGAATATTACTAAACTGAGAGAATATTACTAAACTGAGAGAGCTGAGAGAATATTACTAAACTGAGAGAGTATTACTAAACTGAAAGAGTATTGCTAAACTGAGAGAATATTACTAAACTGAGAGAGTATTACTAAACTGAGAGAGCTGAGAGAATATTACTAAACTGAGAGAATATTACTAAACTGAGAGAGTATTACTAAACTGAGGGAGTATTACTAACCCGAGAGAGTATTACTAAACTGAGAGAATATTACTAAACTGAGAGAGTATTACTAAACTGAGAGAGCTGAGAGAATATTACTAAATTGAGAGAATATTACTAAACTGAGAGAGTATTACTAAACTGAGGGAGTATTACTAAACCGAGAGAGTATTCCTAACCTGAGAGAGATTACTAAACTGAGAGAATATTACTAAACTGCGAGAGTATTACTAAACTGAGAGAATATTACTAAACTGAGAGAGTATTACTAAACTGAGAAAGTATTACTAAACTGAGAGAATATTACTAAACTGAGAGAGTATTACTAAACTGAGAGAGCTGAGAGAATATTACTAAACTGAGCGAATATTACTAAACTGAGAGAGTATTACTAAACTGAGGGAGTATTACTCTACAGAGACAGGATTACTAAACTGAGAGAATATTACTAAACTGAGAGAGTATTACTAAACTGAGAGAGCTGAGAGAATATTACTAAACTGAGAGAGTATTACTAAACTGACAGAATATTACTAACCCGAGAGAGTATTACTAAACTGAGAGAGTATTACTAAACTGAGAGAGTGTTACTAGACTGAGATAGTATTACTCAACTGAGAGAGTATTACTAAACTGAGAGAGTGTTACTAGACTGAGAGAGTATTACTAAACTGAGAGAATATTACTAAACTGAGAGAGTATTACTAAACTGATGGAGTATTACTAAACCGAGAGAGTATTACTAAACTGAGAGAATATTACTAAACTGTGAGAGTATTACTATACTGAGAGAGTATTACTAACCCGAGAGAGTATTACTAAACTGAGAGAGTATTACTAAACTGAGAGAATATTACTAAACTGAGAGAGTATAACTAAACTGAGAGAGCTGAGAGAATATTACTAAACTGAGAGGATATTACTAAACTGAGAGAGTATTACTAAACTGAGAGAGTGTTACTAAACTGAGAGAGTGTTACTAGACTGAGAGAGTATTACTAAACTGAGAGGATATTACTAAACTGTGAGAGTATTACTAAACTGAGAGAGTGTTACTAAACTGAGAGAGTGTTACTAGACTGAGAGAGTATTACTAAACTGAGAGAGTGTTACTAAACTGAGAGAGTATTACTAAACTGAGAGAGCTGAAAGAGTATTACAAGACTGAGAGAGTATTACTAAACTGAGAGAGTTTTACTAAACTGAGAAAGTACTACTAACCCGAGAGAGTATTACTAAACTGAGAGAGTATTGCTAAACTGAGAGAATATTACTAAACTGAGAGAGCTGAGAGAATATTACTAAACTGAGAGAGTATTACTAAACTGAGAGAATATTACTAAACTGAGAGAGTATTACTAAACTGAGAGAGTGTTACTAAACTGAGAGAATATTACTCAACGGAGAGATTATTACTCAACTGAGATAGTGTTACTAAACTGAGAGAAAATTACTCAACGGAGAGATTATTACTCAACTGAGATAGTATTACTAAACTGAGAGGATATAACTAAACTGAGACAGTTTTACTAAACTGAGACAGTTTTACTAAACTGAGAGAATATTACTAAACTGTGAGAATATTACTCAATTGAGAGATTATTACTCTATGGAGAGATTATTTCTCAACTGAGAGAGTATTACTAAACTGAGAGAGTATTACTAAACTGAGAGAGTATTACTAAACTGAGAGAATATTACTAAACTGAGAGAATATTACTAAACTGAGAGAGCTGAGAGAATATTACTAAACTGAGAGAGTATTACTAAACTGAAAGTGTATTGCTAAACTGAGAGAATATTACTAAACTGAGAGAGTATTACTAAACTGAGAGAGCTGAGAGAATATTACTAAACTGAGAGAATATTACTAAACTGAGAGAGTATTACTAAACTGAGGGAGTATTACTAACCCGAGAGAGTATTACTAAACTGAGAGAATATTACTAAACTGAGAGAGTATTACTAAACTGAGAGAGCTGAGAGAATATTACTAAACTGAGAGAATATTACTAAACTGAGAGAGTATTACTAAACTGAGGGAGTATTACTAAACCGAGAGAGTATTACTAACCTGAGAGAGATTACTAAACTGAGAGAATATTACTAAACTGCGAGAGTATTACTAAACTGAGAGAGTATTACTAACCCGAGAGAGTATTACTAAACTGAGAGAGTATTACTAAACTGAGAGAGTGTTACTAGACTGAGATAGTTTTACTCAACTGAGAGAGTGTTACTAAACTGAGAGAATATTACTCAACGGAGAGATTATTACTCAACTGAGAGAGTGTTACTAAACTAAGAGAGTATTACTAAACTGAGAGAGTATTACTAAACTGAGAGAGCTGAGAGAGTATTACAAGACTGAGAGAGTATTACTAAACTGAGAGAGTTTTACTAAACTGAGAAAGTACTACTAACCCGAGAGAGTATTACTAAACTGAGAGAATATCACTAAACTGAGAGAGTATTACTAAACTGAGGGAGTATTACTAAACAAAGGGAGTATTACTAAACTGAGAGAATATTACTAAACTGAGAGAGTATTACTAAACTGAGAGAGCTGAGAGAATATTACTAAACTGAGAGAATATTACTAACCTGAGAGAGTATTACTAAACTGAGAGAATATTACTAATCTGTGAGAGTATTACTAAACTGAGAGAGTATTACTAACCCGAGAGAGTATTACTAAACTGAGAGAGTATTACTAAACTGAGGGAGTGTTACTAGACTGAGATAGTATTACTCAACTGAGAGAGTATTACTAAACTGAGAGAGTGTTACTAGACTGAGAGAGTATAACTAAACTGAGAGAATATTACTAAACTGAGAGAGTATTACTAAACTGAGGGAGTATTACTAAACCGAGAGAGTATTACTAAACTGAGATAATATTACTAAACTGAGAGTGTATTACTAAACTGAGAGAGCTGAGAGAATATTACTAAACTGAGAGAATATTACTAAATTGAGAGAGTATTACTAAACTGAGGGAGTATTACTAAACCGAGAGAGTATTACTAAACTGAGAGAGTGTTACTAGACTGAGATAGTATTACTCAACTGAGAGAGTATTACTAAACTGAGAGAGTATTACTAAACTGAGAGAATATTACTAAACGGTGAGAGTATTACTAAACTGAGAGAGTATTACTAACCCGAGAGAGTATTACTAAACTGAGAGAGTATTACTAAACTGAGAGAGAGTTACTAGACTGAGATAGTTTTACTCAACTGAGAGAGTGTTACTAAACTGAGAGAATATTACTCAACTGAGAGAGTATTACTAAACTGATAGAATATTACTCAACGGAGAGAGTGTTACTAGACTGAGAGAGTATTACTAAACTGAGAGAGTGTTACTAAACTGAGAGAGTATTACTAAACTGAGAGAGTATTACTAAACTGAGAGAATATTACTAAACTGAGAGAATATTACTAAACTGAGAGAATATTACTAAACTGAGAGAGCTGAGAGAATATTACTAAACTGAGAGAGTATTACTAAACTGAGAGAATATTACTAAACTGAGAGAGTATTACTAAACTGAGAGAGTATTACTAAACTGAGAGAATATTACTAAACTGAGAGAGTATTACTAAACTGAGAGAGCTGAGAGAATATTACTAAACTGAGCGAATATTACTAAACTGAGAGAGTATTACTAAACTGAGGGAGTATTACTAAACCGAGAGAGTATTACTAAACTGAGAGAGTGTTACTAGACTGAGATAGTATTACTCAACTGAGAGAGTATTACTAAACTGAGAGAGTATTACTAAACTGAGAGAATATTACTAAACGGTGAGAGTATTACTAAACTGAGAGAGTATTACTAACCCGAGAGAGTATTACTAAACTGAGAGAGTATTACTAAACTGAGAGAGTGTTACTAGACTGAGATAGTTTTACTCAACTGAGAGAGTGTTACTAAACTGAGAGAATATTACTCAACTGAGAGAGTATTACTAAACTGATAGAATATTACTCAACGGAGAGAGTGTTACTAGACTGAGAGAGTATTACTAAACTGAGAGAGTGTTACTAAACTGAGAGAGTATTACTAAACTGAGAGAGCTGAGAGAGTATTACCAAACGGAGAGAATATTACTAAACTGAGAGAATATTACTAAACTGAGAGAATATTACTAAACTGAGAGAGCTGAGAGAATATTACTAAACTGAGAGAGTATTACTAAACTGAGAGAATATTACTAAACTGAGAGAGTATTACTAAACTGAGAGAGTATTACTAAACTGAGAGAATATTACTAAACTGAGAGAGTATTACTAAACTGAGAGAGCTGAGAGAATATTACTAAACTGAGCGAATATTACTAAACTGAGAGAGTATTACTAAACTGAGGGAGTATTACTAAACCGAGAGAGTATTACTAAACTGAGAGAGTATTACTAAACTGAGAGAATATTACTAAACTGAGAGGGTATTACTAAACTGGGGGAGTATTACTAAACCGAGAGAGTATTACTAACCTGAGAGAGCATTACTAAACTGAGAGAATATTACTAAACTGTGAGAGTATTACTAAACTGAGAGAGTATTACTAACCCAAGAGAGTATTACTAAACTGAGATAATATTACTAAACTGAGAGTGTATTACTAAACTGAGAGAGCTGAGAGAATATTACTAAACTGAGAGAATATTACTAAACTGAGAGAGTATTACTAAACTGAGGGAGTATTACTAAACCGAGAGAGTATTACTAAACTGAGAGAGTGTTACTAGACTGAGATAGTATTACTCAACTGAGAGAGTATTACTAAACTGAGAGAGTATTACTAAACTGAGAGAATATTACTAAACGGTGAGAGTATTACTAAACTGAGAGAGTATTACTAACCCGAGAGAGTATTACTAAACTGAGAGAGTATTACTAAACTGAGAGAGTGTTACTAGACTGAGATAGTTTTACTCAACTGAGAGAGTGTTACTAAACTGAGAGAATATTACTCAACTGAGAGAGTATTACTAAACTGATAGAATATTACTCAACGGAGAGAGTGTTACTAGACTGAGAGAGTATTACTAAACTGAGAGAGTGTTACTAAACTGAGAGAGTATTACTAAACTGAGAGAGCTGAGAGAGTATTACCAAACGGAGAGAATATTACTAAACTGAGAGAATATTACTAAACTGAGAGAATATTACTAAACTGAGAGAGCTGAGAGATTATTACTAAACTGAGAGAGTATTACTAAACTGAGAGAATATTACTAAACTGAGAGAGTATTACTAAACTGAGAGAGTATTACTAAACTGAGAGAATATTACTAAACTGAGAGAGTATTACTAAACTGAGAGAGCTGAGAGAATATTACTAAACTGAGCGAATATTACTAAACTGAGAGAGTATTACTAAACTGAGGGAGTATTACTAAACCGAGAGAGTATTACTAAACTGAGAGAGTATTACTAAACTGAGAGAATATTACTAAACTGAGAGGGTATTACTAAACTGGGGGAGTATTACTAAACCGAGAGAGTATTACTAACCTGAGAGAGCATTACTAAACTGAGAGAATATTACTAAACTGTGAGAGTATTACTAAACTGAGAGAGTATTACTAACCCAAGAGAGTATTACTAAACTGAGAGAGTATTACTAAACTGAGAGAGTGTTACTATACTGAGATAGTATTACTCAACTGAGAGAGTATTACTAAACTGAGAGAGTGTTACTAAACTGAGAGAATATTACTAAACTGTGAGAGTATTACTAAACTGAGAGAGTATTACTAACCCGAGAGAGTATTACTAAACTGAGAGAGTATTACTAAACTGAGAGAGTATTACTAAACTGAGGGAGTATTACTAAACCAAGAGAGTATTACTAAACTGAGAGAGTATTACTCAACTGAGAGAGTATTACTAAACTGAGAGAGCTGAGAGAATATTACTAAACTGAGCGAATATTACTAAACTGAGAGAGTATTACTAAACTGAGGGAGTATTACTAAACCGAGAGAGTATTACTAAACTGAGAGAATATTACTAAACTGAGAGAGTATTACTAAACTGAGAGAGCTGAGAGAATATTACTAAACCGAGAGAGTATTACTAAACTGAGAGAATATTACTAACCCGAGAGAGTATTACTAAACTGAGAGAGTATTACTAAACTGAGAGTGTATTACTAAACTGAGAGAGCTGAGAGAATATTACTAAACTGAGAGAATATTACTAAACTGAGAGAGTATTACTAAACTGAGGGAGTATTACTAAACCGAGAGAGTATTACTAAACTGAGAGAGTGTTACTAGACTGAGATAGTATTACTCAACTGAGAGAGTATTACTAAACTGAGAGAGTATTACTAAACTGAGAGAATATTACTAAACGGTGAGAGTATTACTAAACTGAGAGAGTATTACTAACCCGAGAGAGTATTACTAAACTGAGAGAGTATTACTAAACTGAGAGAGTGTTAGTAGACTGAGATAGTATTACTCAACTGAGAGAGTATTACTAAACTGAGAGAGTATTACTAAACTGATAGAATATTACTCAACGGAGAGAGTGTTACTAGACTGAGAGAGTATTACTAAACTGAGAGAGTGTTACTAAACTGAGAGAGTATTACTAAACTGAGAGAGCTGAGAGAGTATTACCAAACGGAGAGAATATTACTAAACTGAGAGAATATTACTAAACTGAGAGAATATTACTAAACTGAGAGAGCTGAGAGAATATTACTAAACTGAGAGAGTATTACTAAACTGAGAGAATATTACTAAACTGAGAGAGTATTACTAAACTGAGAGAGTATTACTAAACTGAGAGAATATTACTAAACTGAGAGAGTATTACTAAACTGAGAGAGCTGAGAGAATATTACTAAACTGAGAGAGTATTACTAAACTGAGGGAGTATTACTAAACCGAGAGAGTATTACTAAACTGAGAGAGTATTACTAAACTGAGAGAATATTACTAAACTGAGAGGGTATTACTAAACTGGGGGAGTATTACTAAACCGAGAGAGTATTACTAACCTGAGAGAGCATTACTAAACTGAGAGAATATTACTAAACTGTGAGAGTATTATTAAACTGAGAGAGTGTTACTAGACTGAGATAGTTTTACTCAACTGAGAGAGTGTTACTAAACTGAGAGAATATTACTCAACGGAGAGATTATTACTCAACTGAGAGAGTGTTACTAAACTAAGAGAGTATTACTAAACTGAGAGAGTATTACTAAACTGAGAGAGCTGAGAGAGTATTACAAGACTGAGAGAGTATTACTAAACTGAGAGAGTTTTACTAAACTGAGAAAGTACTACTAACCCGAGAGAGTATTACTAAACTGAGAGAATATCACTAAACTGAGAGAGTATTACTAAACTGAGGGAGTATTACTAAACAAAGGGAGTATTACTAAACTGAGAGAATATTACTAAACTGAGAGAGTATTACTAAACTGAGAGAGCTGAGAGAATATTACTAAACTGAGAGAATATTACTAACCTGAGAGAGTATTACTAAACTGAGAGAATATTACTAAACTGAGAGAGTATTACTAAACTGAGAGAGTATTACTAACCCGAGACAGTATTACTAAACTGAGAGAGTATTACTAAACTGAGGGAGTGTTACTAGACTGAGATAGTATTACTCAACTGAGAGAGTATTACTAAACTGAGAGAGTGTTACTAGACTGAGAGAGTATAACTAAACTGAGAGAATATTACTAAACTGAGAGAGTATTACTAAACTGAGGGAGTATTACTAAACCGAGAGAGTATTACTAAACTGAGATAATATTACTAAACTGAGAGTGTATTACTAAACTGAGAGAGCTGAGAGAATATTACTAAACTGAGAGAATATTACTAAATTGAGAGAGTATTACTAAACTGAGAGAGTATTACTAAACTGAGAGAGTATTACTAAACTGAGAGAGTGTTACTAGACTGAGATAGTATTACTCAACTGAGAGAGTATTACTAAACTGAGAGAGTATTACTAAACTGAGAGAATATTACTAAACGGTGAGAGTATTACTAAACTGAGAGAGTATTACTAACCCGAGAGAGTATTACTAAACTGAGAGAGTATTACTAAACTGAGAGAGTGTTACTAGACTGAGATAGTTTTACTCAACTGAGAGAGTGTTACTAAACTGAGAGAATATTACTCAACTGAGAGAGTATTACTAAACTGATAGAATATTACTCAACGGAGAGAGTGTTACTAGACTGAGAGAGTATTACTAAACTGAGAGAGTGTTACTAAACTGAGAGAGTATTACTAAACTGAGAGAGCTGAGAGAGTATTACCAAACGGAGAGAATATTACTAAACTGAGAGAATATTACTAAACTGAGAGAATATTACTAAACTGAGAGAGCTGAGAGAATATTACTAAACTGAGAGAGTATTACTAAACTGAGAGAATATTACTAAACTGAGAGAGTATTACTAAACTGAGAGAGTATTACTAAACTGAGAGAATATTACTAAACTGAGAGAGTATTACTAAACTGAGAGAGCTGAGAGAATATTACTAAACTGAGCGAATATTACTAAACTGAGAGAGTATTACTAAACTGAGGGAGTATTACTAAACCGAGAGAGTATTACTAAACTGAGAGAGTGTTACTAGACTGAGATAGTATTACTCAACTGAGAGAGTATTACTAAACTGAGAGAGTATTACTAAACTGAGAGAATATTACTAAACGGTGAGAGTATTACTAAACTGAGAGAGTATTACTAACCCGAGAGAGTATTACTAAACTGAGAGAGTATTACTAAACTGAGAGAGTGTTACTAGACTGAGATAGTTTTACTCAACTGAGAGAGTGTTACTAAACTGAGAGAATATTACTCAACTGAGAGAGTATTACTAAACTGATAGAATATTACTCAACGGAGAGAGTGTTACTAGACTGAGAGAGTATTACTAAACTGAGAGAGTGTTACTAAACTGAGAGAGTATTACTAAACTGAGAGAGCTGAGAGAGTATTACCAAACGGAGAGAATATTACTAAACTGAGAGAATATTACTAAACTGAGAGAATATTACTAAACTGAGAGAGCTGAGAGAATATTACTAAACTGAGAGAGTATTACTAAACTGAGAGAATATTACTAAACTGAGAGAGTATTACTAAACTGAGAGAGTATTACTAAACTGAGAGAATATTACTAAACTGAGAGAGTATTACTAAACTGAGAGAGCTGAGAGAATATTACTAAACTGAGCGAATATTACTAAACTGAGAGAGTATTACTAAACTGAGGGAGTATTACTAAACCGAGAGAGTATTACTAAACTGAGAGAGTATTACTAAACTGAGAGAATATTACTAAACTGAGAGGGTATTACTAAACTGGGGGAGTATTACTAAACCGAGAGAGTATTACTAACCTGAGAGAGCATTACTAAACTGAGAGAATATTACTAAACTGTGAGAGTATTACTAAACTGAGAGAGTATTACTAACCCAAGAGAGTATTACTAAACTGAGAGAGTATTACTAAACTGAGAGAGTGTTACTATACTGAGATAGTATTACTCAACTGAGAGAGTATTACTAAACTGAGAGAGTGTTACTAAACTGAGAGAATATTACTAAACTGTGAGAGTATTACTAAACTGAGAGAGTATTACTAACCCGAGAGAGTATTACTAAACTGAGAGAGTATTACTAAACTGAGAGAGTATTACTAAACTGAGGGAGTATTACTAAACCAAGAGAGTATTACTAACCTGAGAGAGTATTACTAAACTGAGAGAATATTACTAAACTGTGAGAGAGAATATTACTAAACTGAGCGAATATTACTAAACTGAGAGAGTATTACTAAACTGAGGGAGTATTACTAAACCGAGAGAGTATTACTAAACTGAGAGAATATTACTAAACTGAGAGAGTATTACTAAACTGAGAGAGCTGAGAGAATATTACTAAACCGAGAGAGTATTACTAAACTGAGAGAATATTACTAACCCGAGAGAGTATTACTAAACTGAGAGAGTATTACTAAACTGAGAGTGTATTACTAAACTGAGAGAGCTGAGAGAATATTACTAAACTGAGAGAATATTACTAAACTGAGAGAGTATTACTAAACTGAGGGAGTATTACTAAACCGAGAGAGTATTACTAAACTGAGAGAGTGTTACTAGACTGAGATAGTATTACTCAACTGAGAGAGTATTACTAAACTGAGAGAGTATTACTAAACTGAGAGAATATTACTAAACGGTGAGAGTATTACTAAACTGAGAGAGTATTACTAACCCGAGAGAGTATTACTAAACTGAGAGAGTATTACTAAACTGAGAGAGTGTTACTAGACTGAGATAGTTTTACTCAACTGAGAGAGTGTTACTAAACTGAGAGAATATTACTCAACTGAGAGAGTATTACTAAACTGATAGAATATTACTCAACGGAGAGAGTGTTACTAGACTGAGAGAGTATTACTAAACTGAGAGAGTGTTACTAAACTGAGAGAGTATTACTAAACTGAGAGAGCTGAGAGAGTATTACCAAACGGAGAGAATATTACTAAACTGAGAGAATATTACTAAACTGAGAGAATATTACTAAACTGAGAGAGCTGAGAGAATATTACTAAACTGAGAGAGTATTACTAAACTGAGAGAATATTACTAAACTGAGAGAGTATTACTAAACTGAGAGAGTATTACTAAACTGAGAGAATATTACTAAACTGAGAGAGTATTACTAAACTGAGAGAGCTGAGAGAATATTACTAAACTGAGAGAGTATTACTAAACTGAGGGAGTATTACTAAACCGAGAGAGTATTACTAAACTGAGAGAGTATTACTAAACTGAGAGAATATTACTAAACTGAGAGGGTATTACTAAACTGGGGGAGTATTACTAAACCGAGAGAGTATTACTAACCTGAGAGAGCATTACTAAACTGAGAGAATATTACTAAACTGTGAGAGTATTACTAAACTGAGAGAGTATTACTAACCCAAGAGAGTATTACTAAACTGAGAGAGTATTACTAAACTGAGAGAGTGTTACTATACTGAGATAGTATTACTCAACTGAGAGAGTATTACTAAACTGAGAGAGTGTTTCTAAACTGAGAGAATATTACTAAACTGAGAGAGTGTTACTAGACTGAGATAGTTTTACTCAACTGAGAGAGTGTTACTAAACTGAGAGAATATTACTCAACTGAGAGAGTATTACTAAACTGATAGAATATTACTCAACGGAGAGAGTGTTACTAGACTGAGAGAGTATTACTAAACTGAGAGAGTGTTACTAAACTGAGAGAGTATTACTAAACTGAGAGAGCTGAGAGAGTATTACCAAACGGAGAGAATATTACTAAACTGAGAGAATATTACTAAACTGAGAGAATATTACTAAACTGAGAGAGCTGAGAGAATATTACTAAACTGAGAGAGTATTACTAAACTGAGAGAATATTACTAAACTGAGAGAGTATTACTAAACTGAGAGAGTATTACTAAACTGAGAGAATATTACTAAACTGAGAGAGTATTACTAAACTGAGAGAGCTGAGAGAATATTACTAAACTGAGAGAGTATTACTAAACTGAGGGAGTATTACTAAACCGAGAGAGTATTACTAAACTGAGAGAGTATTACTAAACTGAGAGAATATTACTAAACTGAGAGGGTATTACTAAACTGGGGGAGTATTACTAAACCGAGAGAGTATTACTAACCTGAGAGAGCATTACTAAACTGAGAGAATATTACTAAACTGTGAGAGTATTACTAAACTGAGAGAGTATTACTAACCCAAGAGAGTATTACTAAACTGAGAGAGTATTACTAAACTGAGAGAGTGTTACTATACTGAGATAGTATTACTCAACTGAGAGAGTATTACTAAACTGAGAGAGTGTTACTAAACTGAGAGAATATTACTAAACTGTGAGAGTATTACTAAACTGAGAGAGTATTACTAACCCGAGAGAGTATTACTAAACTGAGAGAGTATTACTAAACTGAGATAGTATTACTAAACCAATAGAGTATTACTAAACTGAGAGAGTATTACTCAACTGAGAGAGTATTACTCAACTGAGAGAGTATTACTAAACTGAGAGAGCTGAGAGAATATTACTAAACTGAGCGAATATTACTAAACTGAGAGAGTATTACTAAACTGAGGGAGTATTACTAAACCGAGAGAGTATTACTAAACTGAGAGAATATTACTAAACTGAGAGAGTATTACTAAACTGAGAGAGCTGAGAGAATATTACTAAACTGAGAGAGTATTACTAACCCAAGAGAGTATTACTAAACTGAGAGAGTATTACTAAACTGAGAGAGTGTTACTATACTGAGATAGTATTACTCAACTGAGAGAGTATTACTAAACTGAGAGAGTGTTACTAAACTGAGAGAATATTACTAAACTGTGAGAGTATTACTAAACTGAGAGAGTATTACTAACCCGAGAGAGTATTACTAAACTGAGAGAGTATTACTAAACTGAGATAGTATTACTAAACCAATAGAGTATTACTAAACTGAGAGAGTATTACTCAACTGAGAGAGTATTACTCAACTGAGAGAGTATTACTAAACTGAGAGAGCTGAGAGAATATTACTAAACTGAGCGAATATTACTAAACTGAGAGAGTATTACTAAACTGAGGGAGTATTACTAAACCGAGAGAGTATTACTAAACTGAGAGAATATTACTAAACTGAGAGAGTATTACTAAACTGAGAGAGCTGAGAGAATATTACTAAACTGAGAGAGTATTACTAAACTGAGAGAATATTACTAACCCGAGAGAGTATTACTAAACTGAGAGAGTATTACTAAACTGAGAGAGTGTTACTAGACTGAGATAGTATTACTCAACTGAGAGAGTATTACTAAACTGAGAGAGTGTTACTAGACTGAGAGAGTATTACTAAACTGAGAGAATATTACTAAACTGAGAGAGTATTACTAAACTGAGAGAGTATTACTAAACCGAGAGAGTATTACTAAACTGAGAGAATATTACTAAACTGTGAGAGTATTACTAAACTGAGAGAGTATTACTAAACTGAGAGAGTATTACTAAACTGAGAGAGTATTACTAAACTGAGAGAGTGTTACTAAACTGAGAGAGTATTACTAAACTGAGAGAGTATTACTAAACTGAGAGAGTATTACTCAACTGAGAGAATATTACTAAACTGAGAGAGTATTACTAAACTGAGAGAGTATTACTAAACTGAGAGAGTATTACTAAACTGAGAGAGTATTACTAAACTGAGAGAGCTGAGAGAGTATTACCAAACGGAGAGAATATTACTAAACTGAGAGAATATTACTAAACTGAGAGAGTATTACTAAACTGAGAGAATATTACTAAACTGAGAGAGTATTACTAAACTGAGAGAATATTACTAAACTGAGAGAGTATTACTAAACTGAGAGAGTATTACTAAACTGAGAGAATATTACTAAACTGAGAGAGTATTACTAAACTGAGAGAGCTGAGAGAATATTACTAAACTGAGCGAATATTACTAAACTGAGAGAGTATTACTAAACTGAGGGAGTATTACTAAACCGAGAGAGTATTACTAAACTGAGAGAGTATTACTAAACTGAGAGAATATTACTAAACTGAGAGGGTATTACTAAACTGGGGGAGTATTACTAAACCGAGAGAGTATTACTAACCTGAGAGAGCATTACTAAACTGAGAGAATATTACTAAACTGTGAGAGTATTACTAAACTGAGAGAGTATTACTAACCCAAGAGAGTATTACTAAACTGAGAGAGTATTACTAAACTGAGAGAGTGTTACTATACTGAGATAGTATTACTCAACTGAGAGAGTATTACTAAACTGAGAGAGTGTTACTAAACTGAGAGAATATTACTAAACTGTAGAGAGTATTACTAAACTGAGAGAGTATTACTCAACCCTGAGAGAGTATTACTAAACTGAGAGAATATTACTCAACTGAGAGAGTATTACTAAACTGAGGGAGTATTACTAAACCAAGAGAGTATTACTAAACTGAGAGAGTATTACTCAACTGAGAGAGTATTACTAAACTGAGAGAGCTGAGAGAATATTACTAAACTGAGCGAATATTACTAAACTGAGAGAGTATTACTAAACTGAGGGAGTATTACTAAACCGAGAGAGTATTACTAAACTGAGAGAATATTACTAAACTGAGAGAGTATTACTAAACTGAGAGAGCTGAGAGAATATTACTAAACTGAGAGAGTATTACTAAACTGAGAGAATATTACTAACCCGAGAGAGTATTACTAAACTGAGAGAGTATTACTAAACTGAGAGTGTATTACTAAACTGAGAGAGCTGAGAGAATATTACTAAACTGAGAGAATATTACTAAACTGAGAGAGTATTACTAAACTGAGGGAGTATTACTAAACCGAGAGAGTATTACTAAACTGAGAGAGTGTTACTAGACTGAGATAGTATTACTCAACTGAGAGAGTATTACTAAACTGAGAGAGTATTACTAAACTGAGAGAATATTACTAAACGGTGAGAGTATTACTAAACTGAGAGAGTATTACTAACCCGAGAGAGTATTACTAAACTGAGAGAGTATTACTAAACTGAGAGAGTGTTACTAGACTGAGATAGTTTTACTCAACTGAGAGAGTGTTACTAAACTGAGAGAATATTACTCAACTGAGAGAGTATTACTAAACTGATAGAATATTACTCAACGGAGAGAGTGTTACTAGACTGAGAGAGTATTACTAAACTGAGAGAGTGTTACTAAACTGAGAGAGTATTACTAAACTGAGAGAGCTGAGAGAGTATTACCAAACGGAGAGAATATTACTAAACTGAGAGAATATTACTAAACTGAGAGAATATTACTAAACTGAGAGAGCTGAGAGAATATTACTAAACTGAGAGAGTATTACTAAACTGAGAGAATATTACTAAACTGAGAGAGTATTACTAAACTGAGAGAGTATTACTAAACTGAGAGAATATTACTAAACTGAGAGAGTATTACTAAACTGAGAGAGCTGAGAGAATATTACTAAACTGAGAGAGTATTACTAAACTGAGGGAGTATTACTAAACCGAGAGAGTATTACTAAACTGAGAGAGTATTACTAAACTGAGAGAATATTACTAAACTGAGAGGGTATTACTAAACTGGGGGAGTATTACTAAACCGAGAGAGTATTACTAACCTGAGAGAGCATTACTAAACTGAGAGAATATTACTAAACTGTGAGAGTATTACTAAACTGAGAGAGTATTACTAACCCAAGAGAGTATTACTAAACTGAGAGAGTATTACTAAACTGAGAGAGTGTTACTATACTGAGATAGTATTACTCAACTGAGAGAGTATTACTAAACTGAGAGAGTGTTTCTAAACTGAGAGAATATTACTAAACTGAGAGAGTGTTACTAGACTGAGATAGTTTTACTCAACTGAGAGAGTGTTACTAAACTGAGAGAATATTACTCAACTGAGAGAGTATTACTAAACTGATAGAATATTACTCAACGGAGAGAGTGTTACTAGACTGAGAGAGTATTACTAAACTGAGAGAGTGTTACTAAACTGAGAGAGTATTACTAAACTGAGAGAGCTGAGAGAGTATTACCAAACGGAGAGAATATTACTAAACTGAGAGAATATTACTAAACTGAGAGAATATTACTAAACTGAGAGAGCTGAGAGAATATTACTAAACTGAGAGAGTATTACTAAACTGAGAGAATATTACTAAACTGAGAGAGTATTACTAAACTGAGAGAGTATTACTAAACTGAGAGAATATTACTAAACTGAGAGAGTATTACTAAACTGAGAGAGCTGAGAGAATATTACTAAACTGAGAGAGTATTACTAAACTGAGGGAGTATTACTAAACCGAGAGAGTATTACTAAACTGAGAGAGTATTACTAAACTGAGAGAATATTACTAAACTGAGAGGGTATTACTAAACTGGGGGAGTATTACTAAACCGAGAGAGTATTACTAACCTGAGAGAGCATTACTAAACTGAGAGAATATTACTAAACTGTGAGAGTATTACTAAACTGAGAGAGTATTACTAACCCAAGAGAGTATTACTAAACTGAGAGAGTATTACTAAACTGAGAGAGTGTTACTATACTGAGATAGTATTACTCAACTGAGAGAGTATTACTAAACTGAGAGAGTGTTACTAAACTGAGAGAATATTACTAAACTGTGAGAGTATTACTAAACTGAGAGAGTATTACTAACCCGAGAGAGTATTACTAAACTGAGAGAGTATTACTAAACTGAGAGAGTATTACTAAACTGAGGGAGTATTACTAAACCAAGAGAGTATTACTAAACTGAGAGAGTATTACTCAACTGAGAGAGTATTACTAAACTGAGAGAGCTGAGAGAATATTACTAAACTGAGCGAATATTACTAAACTGAGAGAGTATTACTAAACTGAGGGAGTATTACTAAACCGAGAGAGTATTACTAAACTGAGAGAATATTACTAAACTGAGAGAGTATTACTAAACTGAGAGAGCTGAGAGAATATTACTAAACTGAGAGAGTATTACTAAACTGAGAGAATATTACTAACCCGAGAGAGTATTACTAAACTGAGAGAGTATTACTAAACTGAGAGAGTGTTACTAGACTGAGATAGTATTACTCAACTGAGAGAGTATTACTAAACTGAGAGAGTGTTACTAGACTGAGAGAGTATTACTAAACTGAGAGAATATTACTAAACTGAGAGAGTATTACTAAACTGAGAGAGTATTACTAAACCGAGAGAGTATTACTAAACTGAGAGAATATTACTAAACTGTGAGAGTATTACTAAACTGAGAGAGTATTACTAACCCGAGAGAGTATTACTAAACTGAGAGAGTATTACTAAACTGAGAGAATATTACTAAACTGAGAGAGTATAACTAAACTGAGAGAGCTGAGAGAATATTACTAAACTGAGAGGATATTACTAAACTGAGAGAGTATTACTAAACTGAGAGAGTGTTACTAAACTGAGAGAGTATTACTAAACTGAGAGAGCTGAGAGAGTATTACAAGACTGAGAGAGTATTACTAAACTGAGAGAGTTTTACTAAACTGAGAAAGTACTACTAACCCGAGAGAGTATTACTAAACTGAGAGAGTATTACTAAACTGAGAGAATATTACTAAACTGAGAGAGCTGAGAGAATATTACTAAACTGAGAGAGTATTACTAAACTGAGAGAATATTACTAAACTGAGAGAGTATTACTAAACTGAGAGAGTGTTACTAAACTGAGAGAAAATTACTCAATGGAGAGATTATTACTCAACTGAGAGAGTATTACTAAACTGAGAGAGTATTACTAAACTGAGAGAGTGTTGCTAGACTGAGATAGTATTACTAAACTGAGAGGATATAACTAAACTGAGACAGTTTTACTAAACTGAGACAGTTTTACTAGACTGAGATAGTTTTACTCAACTGAGAGAGTGTTACTAAACTGAGAGAATATTACTCAACGGAGAGATTATTACTCAACTGAGATAGTGTTACTAAACTAAGAGAGTATTACTAAACTGAGAGAGTATTACTAAACTGAGACAATATTACTAAACTGAGAGAGTATTACTAAACTGAGGGAGTATTACTAAACCAAGAGAGTATTACTAAACTGAGAGAGTATTACTCAACTGAGAGAGTATTACTAAACTGATAGAATATTACTCAACGGAGAGAGTGTTACTAGACTGAGAGAGTATTACTAAACTGAGAGAGTGTTACTAAACTGAGAGAGTATTACTAAACTGAGAGAGCTGAGAGAGTATTACCAAACGGAGAGAATATTACTAAACTGAGAGAGCTGAGAGAATATTACTAAACTGAGAGAGTATTACTAAACTGAGAGAATATTACTAAACTGAGAGAGTATTACTAAACTGAGAGAGTATTACTAAACTGAGAGAATATTACTAAACTGAGAGAGTATTACTAAACTGAGAGAGCTGAGAGAATATTACTAAACTGAGCGAATATTACTAAACTGAGAGAGTATTACTAAACTGAGGGAGTATTACTAAACCGAGAGAGTATTACTAAACTGAGAGAATATTACTAAACTGAGAGAGTATTACTAAACTGAGAGAGCTGAGAGAATATTACTAAACTGAGAGAATATTACTAAACTGAGAGAGAATTACTAAACTGAGGGAGTATTACTAAACCGAGAGAGTATTACTAACCTGAGAGAGCATTACTAAACTGAGAGAATATTACTAAACTGTGAGAGTATTACTAAACTGAGAGAGTATTACTAACCCGAGAGAATATTACTAAACTGAGAGAGTATTACTAAACTGAGAGAGTGTTACTAGACTGAGAGAGTATTACTCAACTGAGAGAGTATTACTAAGCTGAGAGAGTGTTACTAGACTGAGAGAGTATTACTAAACTGAGAGAATATTACTAAACTGAGAGAGTATTACTAAACTGAGAGAATATTACTAAACTGTGAGAGTATTACTAAACTGAGAGAGTATTACTAACCCGAGAGAGTATTACTAAACTGAGAGAGTATTACTAAACTGAGAGAATATTACTAAACTGAGAGAGTATAACTAAACTGAGAGAGCTGAGAGAATATTACTAAACTGAGAGGATATTACTAAACTGAGAGAATATTACTAAACTGAGAAAGTACTACTAACCCGAGAGAGTATTACTAAACTGAGAGAAAATTACTCAACTGAGAGAGTATTACTAAACTGAGAGAGTATTACTAAACTGAGAGAGTGTTGCTAGACTGAGATAGTATTACTAAACTGAGAGGATATTTCTCAACTGAGAGAGTTTTACTAAACTGAGAGAGTTTTACTAAACTGAGACAGTTTTACTAAACTGAGAGAGTATTACTAAACTGTGAGAATATTTCTCAACTGAGAGATTATTAATCTATGGAGAGATTATTTCTCAACTGAGAGAGTATTACTAAACTGAGAGAGTATTACTAAACTGATAGAATATTACTCAACTGAGAGAGTGTTACTAGACTGAGAGAGTATTACTAAACTGAGAGAGTGTTACTAAACTGAGAGAGTATTACTAAACTGAGAGAGCTGAGAGAATATTACTAAACTGAGAGAATATTACTAAACTGAGAGAGTATTACTAAACTGAGAGAGCTGAGAGAATATTACTAAACTGAGAGAATATTACTAAACTGAGGGAGTATTACTAAACCGAGAGAGTATTACTAAACTGAGAGAATATTACTAAACTGAGAGAGGAGAGGGGGATAGAGAGAGGCCCCATACTGTGGAGGAGAGGAGAGGGGGATAGAGAGAGGCCCCATACTGTGGAGGAGAGGAGAGGAGAGGAGAGGAGAGGAGAGGAGAGGAGAGGAGAGGAGAGGAGAGGAGAGGAGAGGAGAGGAGAGGAGAGGAGAGGAGAGGAGAGGAGAGGAGAGGAGAGGAGAGGAGAGGAGAGGAGAGGAGAGGAGAGGAGAGGAGAGGAGAGGAGAGGGGGATAGTGAGAGACCCCATACTGTGGAGGAGAGGAGAGGGGGATAGTGAGAGGCCCCATACTGTGGAGGAGAGGAGAGGGGGATAGAGAGAGGCCCCATACTGTGGAGGAGAGGAGAGAGGGATAGAGAGAGGCCCCATAC
>NC_092086.1:6498567-6516067 GCF_045679555.1 Salvelinus alpinus | reverse complement strand
GTGATTACAGCTGTTAGTCTTTCTGGGTAAGTTTCTAAGAGCGATTACAGCTGTGAATCTTTCTGGGTAAGTCTCTAAAGAGTGAATACAGCTGAATTATACAATATTTACACATTATTCTCTTTAAAATTCTTCAAGCTCTGTCAAGTTCATTGTTGATCATTGCTAGACAGCCATTTTCAAGTCTTGTAGCAGATTTACAAGCCGATTTTAAGTTCAAACTGTAACTAGGCCCGTCAGGAACATTCAATGTCGTCTTGGTAAGTAACTCCAGTGTGTATTTGGCCTTGTGTTGTTTTAGATTACTGTCCTGCTGAAAGGTGAATTCATCTCCCAGTGTCTGGTGGAAAGCAGACTGAACCAGGTTTTCCTCTAGGAGTTTCCCTGTGGCTTAGCTCCATTCCGTTTCTTTTCCATCCTGAAAAACTGCCCAGTCCTTAACGATTACAAGCATACCCATAACATGATGCAGCCACCACTATGCTTGAAAACATGGAGAGTGGCAGTCAGTAATGTGTTCTATTGGATTTTCGCCAAACACTTTGTTTTCAGGACAAAAAGATAATTGCTTTGGCCAAAACTGTTTTGCACTATTACAATGTTGTTGATCCATCCTCAGTTTTCTCCCGTCACAGCCATTAAACTCTTTAACTGTTTTAAAAGTCACCCTTGGCCTCATGGTGAAATCCCTGAGCGGTTTCCTTCCTCTACGGCAACTGAGTTAGGAAGGACGGCTGTATCTTTGTAGTGACTGGGTGTATTGATACACCATCCAAAGTGTTAATTAATAACTTCACCATGTTCAAAGGGATATTCAATGTCTGCTTTATTTTTTACCCATCTACCAATAGGTGCCCTTCTTTGCGAGTCATTGGAAAACCTCCCTGGTCTTTGTGGTTGAATCTGTGTTTAAAATTCTCTGCTCGACTGAGGGACCTTACAGATACATGTATGTGTGGGGGTACAGAGATGAGGTAGTCATTCACAAATCATGTTAATAAACACTATTACTGCACACAGAGTGAACAGACACACACACACACACACACACACACACACACACACACACACACACACACACACACACACACACACACACACACACACACACACACACACAGCCCAACTTGTGGCATGTGTTTCAGCAGAACTGTCCCAGTTAGTGAAGTCTTAAAGATCTATTTAAAACAGACAGGATCACTGACCCACCTACAGAACACCACACTAGAGGTGTTTCCTGTTCTGTCCTGGTCCTGCAACAGTTCTAGAACCCCGGGAACGTTCCTGTTCTGTCCTGGTCCTGCAACAGTTCTAGAACCCCGGGAACGTTCCTGTTCTGTCCTGGTCCTGCAACAGTTCTAGAACCCCGGAAACGTTCTTGTACTGTCCTGATCCTGCAACAGTTCTAGAACCCCAGAAACCTTCCTGTACTGTCCTGATCCTGCAACAGTTCTAGAATCCCCGGAAACCTTCCTGTACTGTCCTGATCCTGCAACAGTTCTAGAACCCCGGAAACCTTCCTGTACAGTCCTGATCCTGCAACAGTTCTAGAACCCCAGAAACATTCCTGTACTGTCCTGATCCTGCAACAGTTCTAGAACCCCAGAAACTGTCCTGTACTGTCCTGATCCTGCAACAGTTCTAGAACCCCAGAAACTGTCCTGTTCTGTCCTGATCCTGCAACAGTTCTATAACCCCAGAAACTGTCCTGTTCTGTCCTGATCCTGCAACAGTTCTAGAACCCCAGAAACTGTCCTGTACTGTCCTGATCCTGCAACAGTTCTAGAACCCCAGAAACCTTCCTGTACTGTCCTGATCCTGAAACAGTTCTAGAACCCCCGGAAACCTTCCTGTACTGTCCTGATCCTGCAACAGTTCTAGAACCCCGGAAACTTTCCTTTCCCTTTTCCGATAAAAATCACTCCCGTCCCGTTACATGCTCAGTTGTTTTTGAGCTCAGAAATATGTAGGCTTTTGCGTTTGTTTAAGATGTATTGAAAATCAATTTCAAGAATGGAATATATACGACTGTGATGGTTGTGGTTGCCTTACCTGTCTTAGTTAAATGCACTGACTGTAGGTGTACATGGCTTGATAAGAGAACATTGTAAAGGACCTATATGTAGATTGATTAATAATGTCATGACTTCCACCGAAGGTGGCTCCTCTCCCTGTTCGGGCGGCGCTCGGCGGTCGTCGTCGCCGGCCTACTAGCTGCCACCGATCCTTTTTCCTTTTCGTTTGGTTATGTCTGTTTTGTGTGTCACCTGTGTTCTATTTGGTTAATTAGAGGGGGGGGGGGGGGCTATTTAAATCTCGCCATTTCTTCCGGGTTTTGTGCGGGATTGTTTCGTTTGATGTCATTCAGTTTTGGGTTGCGTTTTTAGGTTCTGTTGTACAGGTGGTGTGAGGCTACTGTTGTAATCCTGTTTTTTCCTGTTCTTTGGACCTTGTTTATTAAACGCCCTTTTCGGAAACTTGCTTTCTCCTGCGCCTGACTCCACACCCTCCTTTTGGAGAGACCTGACAAATAAGGCTGAAGGACGAGGACAGGGAACCCAGCAGGACGGTCTGACCTACATACATCTGAAGGTCTTACAGCTGAGCACCGCAGGACATACAGCTGAGCACCACAGGACATACAGCTGAGCACCACAGGACATACAGCTGAGCACCACAGGACATACAGCTGAGCACCGCAGGACATACAGCTGAGCACCGCAGCACATACAGCTGAGCACCACAGGACATACAGCTGAGCACCGCAGGACATACAGCTGAGCACCGCAGCACATACAGCTGAGCACCGCAGGACATACAGCTGAGCACCACAGGACATACAGCTGAGCACCGCAGGACATACAGCTGAGCACCGCAGCACATACAGCTGAGCACCACAGCACATACAGCTGAGCACCGCAGCACATACAGCTGAGCACCACAGGACATACAGCTGAGCACCACAGCACATACGGGCTACGAACGTTTACAACGTCTACATGTACCTGAGTGGCAGTACAGCATAAATCAATATATTTTGATTTCTCTCTTAACAACCTCGGATGTTTAGTTAGAAATATGCGAACAATCGGGCTTGAGGTACAGCTGTTAGGAGTAGATGTTGACAGTTGTTCCCTGTCGCTTGTCCCGCTCTCCGATAAAACTATTTGATTATACCAGAGTTATTTTTTTCATTGACAAAGACATCTCAAATTTAACTAAAAAACATTTATAACTACTCTTGTACTGCCTATTCCTGTAGACTGTTGATCCGGTCCTGAACATGACTCTAGAAACATCACTCCCATTCCTGTAGACTGTTGATCCGGTCCTGAACATGACTCTAGAAACATCACTCCCATTCCTGTAGACTGTTGATCCTGTCCTGAACATGACTCTAGAAACATCACTCCCATTCCTGTAGACTGTTGATCCGGTCCTGAACATGACTCTAGAAACATCACTCCCATTCCTGTAGACTGTTGATCCGGTCCTGAACATGACTCTAGAAACATCACTCCCATTCCTGTAGACTGTTGATCCGGTCCTGAACATGACTCTAGAAACATCACTCCCATTCCTGTAGACTGTTGATCCGGTCCTGAACATGACTCTAGAAACATCACTCCCATTCCTGTAGACTGTTGATCCGGTCCTGAACATGACTCTAGAAACATCACTCCCATTCCTGTAGACTGTTGATCCGGTCCTGAACATGACTCTAGAAACATCACTCCCATTCCTGTAGACTGTTGATCCGGTCCTGAACATGACTCTAGAAACATCACTCCCATTCCTGTAGACTGTTGATCCGGTCCTGAACATGACTCTAGAAACATCACTCCCATTGCTGTAGACTGTTGATCCGGTCCTGAACATGACTCTAGAAACATCACTCCCATTCCTGTAGACTGTTGATCCGGTCCTGAACATGACTCTAGAAACATCACTCCCATTGCTGTAGACTGTTGATCCGGTCCTGAACATGACTCTAGAAACATCACTCCCATTCCTGTAGACTGTTGATCCGGTCCTGAACATGACTCTAGAAACATCACTCCCATTGCTGTAGACTGTTGATCCGGTCCTGAACATGACTCTAGAAACATCACTCCCATTCCTGTAGACTGTTGATCCGGTCCTGAACATGACTCTAGAAACATCACCCCCATTCCTGTAGACTGTTTATCCGGTCCTGAACATGACTCTAGAAACATCACTCCCATTCCTGTAGACTGTTGATCCTGTCCTGAACATGACTCTAGAAACATCACTCCCATTCCTGTAGACTGTTGATCCGGTCCTGAACATGACTCTAGAAACATCACTCCCATTCCTGTAGACTGTTGATCCGGTCCTGAACATGACTCTAGAAACATCACTCCCATTCCTGTAGACTGTTGATCCGGTCCTGAACATGACTCTAGAAACATCACTCCCATTCCTGTAGACTGTTGATCCGGTCCTGAACATGACTCTAGAAACATCACTCCCATTCCTGTAGACTGTTGATCCGGTCCTGAACATGACTCTAGAAACATCACTCCCATTCCTGTAGACTGTTGATCCGGTCCTGAACATGACTCTAGAAACATCACTCCCATTCCTGTAGACTGTTGATCCGGTCCTGAACATGACTCTAGAAACATCACTCCCATTGCTGTAGACTGTTGATCCGGTCCTGAACATGACTCTAGAAACATCACTCCCATTCCTGTAGACTGTTGATCCGGTCCTGAACATGACTCTAGAAACATCACTCCCATTGCTGTAGACTGTTGATCCGGTCCTGAACATGACTCTAGAAACATCACTCCCATTCCTGTAGACTGTTGATCCGGTCCTGAACATGACTCTAGAAACATCACTCCCATTGCTGTAGACTGTTGATCCGGTCCTGAACATGACTCTAGAAACATCACTCCCATTCCTGTAGACTGTTGATCCGGTCCTGAACATGACTCTAGAAACATCACCCCCATTCCTGTAGACTGTTGATCCGGTCCTGAACATGACTCTAGAAACATCACTCCCATTCCTGTAGACTGTTGATCCTGTCCTGAACATGACTCTAGAAACATCACTCCCATTCCTGTAGACTGTTGATCCTGTCCTGAACATGACTCTAGAAACATCACACCCATTCCTCTACTACATCGCTTGATAATAAGGAAAACGGATCAATGTTTCCGTCAGAAGAATTGGAAAAGATAACAATTCTGATAGATAGAGAGAGATAATGAGATAAGGAGAGGGAATGAGAGAGAGAGAGAGAGACATAGAGAGACAGAGAGAGAGACAGAGAGAGACAGAGAGCGACACAGAGAGAGACAGAGAGAGACAGAGAGAGACAGAGAGAGAGACAGAGAGAGACAGAGAGAGAGACAGAGAGAGACAGAGAGAGACAGAGAGAGACAGAGAGAGAGAGAGAGAGACACAGAGAGAGACAGAGAGAGAGACAGAGAGAGAGAGAGAGAGAGAGACAGAGAGAGACAGAGAGAGACAGAGAGAGACAGAGAGAGACACAGAGAGACACAGAGAGACACAGAGAGAGACAGAGAGAGACAGAGAGAGAGAGAGACACAGAGAGACACAGAGAGAGACAGAGAGACAGAGACAGAGAGAGAGAGAGAGAGAGAGACAGAGAGAGACAGAGAGAGAGAGAGAGAGAGAGAGAGAGAGAGAGAGAGAGAGAGAGAGAGAGAGAGAGAGAGAGAGAGAGAGAGAGAGGACAGAGAGACAGACAGAAACAGACAGGGAGAGACAGAGAGAGACAGAGAGAGACTAATAGTCAGTCAATAATTTAATGAGTTTTGGAAAAAGCAATGACATCACTTTCCCCCATGGAAACCCTGTGTGTTTCTCTCTCAATTCAATTCAATTCAATTCAAGGGGCTTTATTGGCATGGGAAACATGTGTTAACATTGCCAAAGCAAGTGAGGTAGATAATATACAAAAGTCAAATAAACAATAAAAATGAACAGTAAACATTACACATACAGAAGTTTCAAAACAATAAAGACATTACAAATGTCATATTACATATATGCAGTGTTGTAACAATGTACAAATGGTTAAAGCACACAAGTTAAAATAAATAAACATAAATATGGGTTGTATTTACAATGGTGTTTGTTCTTCACTGGTTGCCCTTTTCTTGTGGCAACAGGTCACAAATCTTGCTGCTGTGATGGCACACTGTGGAATTTCACCCAGTAGATATGGGAGTTTATCAAAATTGGATTTGTTTTCGAATTCTTTGTGGATCTGTGTAATCTGAGGGAAATATGTCTCTCTAATATGGTCATACATTGGGCAGGAGGTTAGGAAGTGCAGCTCAGTTTCCACCTCATTTTGTGGGCAGTGAGCACATAGCCTGTCTTCTCTTGAGAGCCATGTCTGCCTACGGCGGCCTTTCTCAATAGCAAGGCTATGCTCACTGAGTCTGTACATAGTCAAAGCTTTCCTTAAGTTTGGGTCAGTCACAGTGGTTAGGTATTCTGCCACTGTATACTCTCTGTTTAGGGCCAAATAGCATTCTAGTTTGCTCTGTTTTTTTGTTAATTCTTTCCAATGTGTCAAGTAATTATCTTTTTGTTTTCTCATGATTTGGTTGGGTCTAATTGTGCTGTTGTCCTGGGGCTCTGTGGGGTGTGTTTGTGTTTGTGAACAGAGCCCTAGGACCAGCTTGCTTAGGGGACTCTTCTCCAGGTTCATCTCTCTGTAGGTGATGGCTTTGTTATGGAAGGTTTGGGAATCGCTTCCTTTTAGGTGGTTGTAGAATTTAACGGCTCTTTTCTGGATTTTGATAATTAGTGGGTATCGGCCTAATTCTGCTCTGCATGCATTATTTGGTGTTCTACGTTGTACACGGAGGATATTTTTGCAGAATTCTGCATGCAGAGTCTCAATTTGGTGTTTGTCCCATTTTGTGAAATCTTGGTTGGTGAGCGGACCCCAGACCTCACAACCATAAAGGGCAATGGGCTCTATGACTGATTCAAGTATTTTTAGCCAGATCCTAATTGGTATGTTGAAATTTATGTTCCTTTTGATGGCATAGAATGCCCTTCTCTCTCTGTCTCTCTTCTCTTTCGCTCTTCCTCGCTCTTTCCCTGGTTGGTAATGGCTGCATCTTGATCGCACTCACACACACACACACGCACGCACGCACGCACGCACACACACACACACACACACATACACACACACACACACACACAGCACACACTACCTCTCTCCAATCAGGCTGTGCATGGCTGGCTGGTTAAGGCATTACCATATGAGGGGGAAGTGAATTAGCATTTTAATTGTTTACTACGAGGAGCTCTAGCAGGTCTCAGGACAGACAGATAGAGACCTGCTCCTAATGTGTGTGTGTGTGTGTGTGTGTGTGTGTGTGTGTGTGTGTGTGTGTGTGTGTGTGTGTGTGTGTGTGTGTGTGTGTGTGTGAGTGTGTGTGTGTGTGTGTGTGTGTGTGTGTGTGTGTGTGTGTGTGTGTGTGTGTGTGTGTGTGTCACCTTGAGGTCTCAGGGGTCTTTTCACCCCCTGTTAGCCAGCTGTTTATAATTCCACCAGTTAGAGTAGAGTGGGGAGGGAGGGAGGGAGGGAGGGAGGGGGGGGGGGGGAGGAAGGGAGGGAGGGAGGGAGGGAGGGAGGGGGGGGAGGGGGAGGACAGAGGAAGAGAGGGAGGGAGGAGAGAGGGAGGGAAGAGCGAGGGAGGGAGGGAGGGAGGGAGGGAGGGAGGGAGGGAGGGAGGGAGGGAGGGAGGGAGGGAGGGAGGGAGGGAGGGAGGGAGGGAGAAAGAGAGGGGGTAGAGAGAGAGAGAGAGAGAGAGGAGAGAGAGAGAGAGAGAGAGAGAGGTAGTGTGGAAACCTACCAAAAAACAATTAAGCAACATCAAAATTCAATCCCTTCTAGACAACTTCCTGGACAAAACGTTTCACTGTATTAGTGCAGGTGTACTTGGCAGAAGAAAACCCAATCAGTATACTTGACCTCTCAGCTTCCCTAAACATTTCAAGCAGACAACCTAACAATGTAAACTACAAAACACAAATTGTTTGATGAAGAATGTAAAAACCTAATAAATAAATTGAGAAACCTGTCCAACCAAAAACACAGAGAACTAGAAAACCTGAGTCTACTTCTTCACTATGGTGAATCACTAAAACAATACAGAAATACACTACGGAAAAAGAAGGAACAGCACGTCAGAAATCCTCTCAATGTAATTGAAGAATCCATAGAATCCAATAATAAAATTGTGAACTATCCTCAAACAATAGCATGTTATTCTTTCACTGTAATAGCTACTGTAAATTGGACAGCGCAGTTAGATTAACAAGACTTTAATCTTTCTGCCAATATCAGATATGTCTATGTCCTGGGCAATGTTCTTGTTACTTACAACCTCATGCTAATCGCATTAGCCTACGTTAGCTCAACCGTCCCGTGGATCGGACACCGATCCCGAAAAAAGTTTTAATTAATAACAAACTCGTATGCCATCTGTAAATACGAATAAAAATTGTTACATTTACGAGCCTTGTTGGTTTAGCCACGGAAAAAGACGGGGCAACCTTCCCACTAGCCATGATTGGCTGATATAATGAGTGGGCTGGACATGCCGAGAGAGGAGTTTAGATTGGTCTGCCATACAGCAGGCTTCTGTCTATTTGAGCTGGTCGTTCTGTTTTGGTAATCCTGTTGAAAGCGTCTTTAAAAAAATAAAATATATTGTGTAGTGGAGTTGCCTTAGTGTTGCTCTCCACTTTCTGGGGGATCCCGTTTTCAGATCAGTGAAATTAGAGTCTGATAGTTAAAGACACGGAGAAAACACCTGTCTCTGAATTACATCTTCAAACTAAAGGGCAACCGTGGTATGGCATTCCTGACAGGGAGACATGTCCATCACGCATGATGATGTATACGGGTAAGATAGTGTAGCGTTAGCTAGCTACATTTTCAGATATTACACGTTTTCTAATTTTGACAAAAAAAATTGGTTTAATTTCAAGCTAAAGTGTATTGTTAGCTAGCTTACGTTAGCTGGCTAGCTATTTGTCTTAAGCTAAAGTGTATTGTTAGCTAGCTAACGTTAGCTGGCTGGCTATATGTCTTAAGCTAAAGTGTATTGTTAGCTAACTAACGTTAGCTGGCTGGCTATTTGTCTTAAGCTAAAGTGTACTGTTAGCTAGCTAACTGTAGCTGGCTATCTATTTGTCTTAAGCTAAAGTGTATTGTTAGATAACTAGCTAACGTGTACTGTTAGCTAGCTAGCTAACGTTAGCTGGCTAGCTATATGTCTTAAGTTAAAGTGTACTGTTAGCTAGCATACGTTAGCTGGCTAGCTATATGTCTTAAGCTAAAGTGTATTGTTAGCTAGCTAACGTTAGCTGGCTGGCTATATGTCTTAAGCTAAAGTGTACTGTTAGCTAGCTAACGTTAGCTGGCTGGCTATTTGTCTTAAGCTAAAGTGTACTGTTAGCTAGCTAACTGTAGCTGGCAATCTATTTGTCTTAAGCTAAAGTGTATTGTTAGCTAGCTAGCTAACGTGTACTGTTAGCTAGCTAGCTAACGTTAGCTGGCTAGCTATATGTCTTAAGTTAAAGTGTACTGTTAGCTAGCATACGTTAGCTGGCTAGCTATATGTCTTAAGCTAAAGTGTATTGTTAGCTAGCTAACGTTAGCTGGCTGGCTATATGTCTTAAGCTAAAGTGTACTGTTAGCTAGCTAACGTTTGGCCGGTAGGGATATCCTTGTCTCAGTATGTAAAAAAAAAAAAAAAAAAAAAAATGTAATAAAATGTATGCACTCTACTGTAAGTCGCTCTGGATAAGAGCGTCTGCTAAATGACTAAAATGTAAATGTAAAATGTAAACATTGAGAGAGAGAGAATGTAAACTAGGATAGACACACACACACACACACACACACACACACACACACACACACAGTGACCCGAGAGCACCTCAATACCAGAGGGCTCAGATTTAAATTAAATTCAGTTTGAGGTGAAATCAGAGATCAGTACAGCAATCCACCTACTGGACAGAACAGGGCTGGGATTATCTGGTCTGGGAGGAGGAGGAGGAGGAGGAGGAGGAGGAGGAGGAGAGGAGGAGGAGACCCACCTACTGAACAGAACAGGGCTGGGATTATCTAGTCTGATAGGAGGAGGAGGAAGAGGAGGAGACCCACCTACTGAACAGAACAGGGCTGGGATTATCAGGTCTGATAGGAGGAGGAAGACGAGAAGGAGGAGGAGGGAGAGGAGGAGGAGGAGACCCACCTACTGAACAGAACAGGGCTGGGATTATCTAGTCTGATAGGAGGAGGAGGAGGACGAGGAGGAGGAGGAGACCCACCTACTGAACAGAACAGGGCTGGGATTATCTAGTCTGATAGGAGGAGGAGGAGGAAGAGGAGGAGACCCACCTACTGAACAGAACAGGGCTGGGATTATCAGGTCTGATAGGAGGAGGAGGAGGAGGAGAGGAGACCAACCTACGGAACAGGGCTGGGATTATCTGGTCTGATAGGAGGAGGAGGAGGAGGAGGAGGAGGAGGAGACCCACCTACTGAACAGAACAGGATGGGGGGTGGGGGGGGTGAAGAGAGAGTGAGAGAATAGGGAGAGAGAGATAGAATGAATTGGGGAAGAGAGTGAAGACGTGTGTGTGTGTGTGTGTGTGTGTGTGTGTGTGTGTTGACACGACAGTAATGAACCTAATCACACTCATGTGGAGATGATTTAGCGGCTCTGCAGCTGCTGTCTGCCACTGTGGGTGTGTGTGTGTGTGTGTGTGTGTGTGTGTGTGTGTGTGTGTGTGTGTGTGTGTGTGTGTGTGTGTGTGTGTGTGTGTGTGTGTGTGTGTGTGTGTGTGTGTGTGTGTGTGTGTGTGTGTGTGTGTGTGTGTGTGTGTGTGGCTCGCTGACGTTCTGCGGGGAGTGCTGGGTAATCACCAATGGATACCACACGGGGACAAAAATAAGGTTTCAGAATCAGGTAGTTTTGAGGTGTCAATCAAACCAGGACAGGAGGGAGAAGAGGTGGAAGGATACAGAACCAAGGCTTCAACTAAGTACTGAATAAAGGGTCTGAATGTAAATGTGATATTTCAGATATTATCTATTTTTTTTTAAAATCTGTTTTACGCTTTCTTATTATGGGGTGTAGATTGATGATGATCCTCTCCTCTCTCCTCCCCTCCTCTCCTCTCTCCTCCCCTCCTCTCCTCTCTCCTCCTCTCCTCTCCTCCCCTCCTCTCTCCTCTCCTCTCTCCTCCCCTCCTCTCCTCTCTCCTCCCCCCTCTCCTCTCTCCTCCTCTCCTCTCCTCCCCTCCCCTCTCCTCTCCTCTACTCTCCTCTCCTCCTCTCCTCTCCTCTCCTCTCCTCCCATCTCCTCTCCTCTCCAGTCATCTCCTCTCCTCTCCTCTCTCCTATTTCCTCTCCTCCCCTCCCCTCCTCTCCTCTCCACTCTCCTATTCTCTCTCCTCTCCTAGTCTCTCTCCTCTCCTCTCCTCTCCTCTCCTCTCTCCTCTCCTCTCCACTCTCCTATTCTCTCTCCTCTCCTAGTCTCTCTCTCTCCCCTCCTCTCCTCTCCTCTCCTCTCCTAGTCTCTCTCCTCTCCTCTCCTCTCCTCTCCTCTCTCCTCTCCTCTCCACTCTCCTATTCTCTCTCCTCTCCTAGTCTCTCTCTCTCCTCTCCTCTCCTCTCCTCTCCTCTCCTCTCCTCTCCTCTCCTCTCCTCTCCTAGTCTCTCTCCTCTCCTCTCCTCCTCCCCTCTCTCCATATCAGTGATCAGTGAGAGGTTATTAATGTGAGTCATAGTATGAGTACAGTAGTAATGTAGTCCAGTTATAGAGAGAGATATGTAGATGGATCTCAGCCATTTACAGCCTGTAATAATGACTGAGCCAGGTGCTGCTGTTTCAAACCCATTAGTTTGTAATGGGACTATACACACACTGACACACGGACACACACACACACACGGACGCACGAACACACACGGACACACACGGACACACACACACACTGACACACGGACACACACACACATGGACACACGAACACACACGGACACACACACACACGGACACACGAACACACACGGACACACACACGAAAACACCTCTCCTCCCCTCCCCTCATCTACTTTCTCCTCTACTCTCTCCCCTCTCCTCTCCCTTCTCCTCTCCTCTCATCCCCTCCTCTACTCTCTCCTCCCCTCCTCTACTCTCTCCCCCATCCTCTCTTCTCCTCTCCCCCCTCCTCTCTCCTCCCCTCCTCTCCTCCCCTCCTCTCTTCTCCCCTCCTCTCTCCTCCCCCCTCTCTTCTCCCCTCCTCTCTCCTTTCTCCTCCCCTCCACTCTCCTCCCCTCTCCTCTCCTATCATTTCCTCCTCTATTCATTCTATCGATTGTTTCCTGCCAGACCACAGCAGATCAATTCTCCCCGCTGTTCAACTCCTCCAATTACTCCTCCCGTCCAACCAAAATACACAACGCGTGTGTGTGTGTGTGTGTGTGTGTGTGTGTGTGTGTGTGTGCGTCTGCGTGTGCGTGTGCGTGTGCGTGTGTGTGTGCGTGTGTGTGTGTGTGTGTGTGTGTGTGTGTGTGTGTGTGTGTGTGTGTGTGTGTGTGTGTGTGTGTGTGTGTGTGTGTTTGTACAAGAGAGAGAATGAGACAGAAAAAAACACTAACACTAGAAGGATGAGATACTCCGTAAGGTAATCACACTAGATAGATGAGATACTCTGTAAGGTAAGATGAGATACTCTGTAAGGTAAGATGAGATACTCTGTAAGGTAATCACACTAGAAAGATGAGATACTCTCTAAGGTAATCACACTAGAAAGATGGGATACTCTGTAAGGTAATCACACTAGAAAGATGAGATACTCTGTAAGGTAATCACACTAGAAAGATGAGATACTTTGTAAGGTAATCACACTAGAAAGATGAGATACTCTGTAAGGTAATCACACTAGATAGATGAGATACTCCGTAAGGTAATGACACTAGAAAGATGAGATACTCTGTAAGGTAATCACACTAGAAAGATGAGATACTCCGTAAGGTAATCACACTAGATAGATGAGATACTCCGTAAGGTAATCACACTAGATAGATGAGACACTCTGTAAGGTAATCACACTAGAAAGATGAGATACTCTGTAAGGTAATCACACTAGAAAGATGAGATACTCTGTCAGGTAATCACACTAGAAAGATGAGATACTCTGTAAGGTAATCACACTAGATAGATGAGATACTCTGTCAGGTAATCACACTAGAAAGATGAGATACTCTGTAAGGTAATCACACTAGATAGATGTCCATTTAAATTCCCCTCATCCGTCTTATCTCCCCCTCCTATCCCTGACTTCTCTCTCTCTCTCTTCCCTCTCTCCTCGTTCTAGTCAGGCACTCTCTCAGACAGACCCCAGACTTAGATTAGGACCCCAACTTTTTAAAGAACAGCGAGGTCTAGTCAGGCACTCCCTTAGACAGACCCAGACTCAGATTAGGACCCCATCTTTTTTTTTTGAATCCAAGAATGGCGTAGCAGTCGGATGTGTCTTTGTCCTGTCTTGTCCCGTGTAAATAGTATTCGTATTTTTCGTATACATTTCGTATTTATTTTAATTTCACTTTCCATCTAGGAACTGAATATACATTCCTACATTCCGCCTCACCCAATGTGGTACGGACCTGCTATTTTTTATATACTTTTGAACCGTAACCCCAATCAGAAGCTAGCCAGATAACTAGCTACTAGCTAGTAGTCAGTTAGCCACTGCTGCGGTCTTCGCCCTTAACTCGGACACAGCCAGCTTCAATACCGGGCCGATACCTGCCAGTCTGCAAGCGCGATATCAACCCAGAGCATATAGGACTGCTTTTTCTCTACCACATCACCGGATTCCTGACGCAAGCTCTGGACAATTACACCGTATTATCACAGCTAGCTAGCTGCAACCGAGTGGCTACTACTGGCTAACACCTCTGTCCCGAAGCAAGCACCAGTTAGCCTTGAGCTAGCCTCGAGCTAGGCCCATCTGCCGGCTAGCTGCAGCGCGATATCAACCCAGAGCATATAGGACTGCTTTTTCTCTACCACATCACCGGATTCCTGACGCAAGCTCTGGACAATTACACCGTATCATCACAGCTAGCTAGCTGCAACCGAGTGGCTACTACTGGCTAACACCTCTGTCCCGAAGCAAGCACCAGTTAGCCTTGAGCTAGCCTCGAGCTAGGCCCATCTGCCGGCTAGCTGCAAGCGCGATATCAACCCAGAGCATATAGGACTGCTTTTTCTCTACCACATCACCGGATTCCTGACGCAAGCTCTGGACAATTACACCGTATCATCACAGCTAGCTAGCTGCAACCGAGTGGCTACTACTGGCTAACACCTCTGTCCCGAAGCAAGCACCAGTTAGCCTTGAGCTAGCCTCGAGCTAGGCCCATCTGCCGGCTAGCTGAAGAGCTAGTGCCACTGCCACTGCCACGAAGCTAGCACCAGTTAGCAAACACTATTCTACAATTCACAACCTCTCTTTCGCCATCGCCATCTGGCTTGGATTCTCTGTCGACACAACCACGTCTGAGCAGACCCCCTCCGTCTGAGCAGACCACCCCCCGGGCTACTAACTTTACACGCCGCGTGCTAGCTTAGTGGAGGCCTCCTCTGCTCCATCTACGGCTGCCCCCTGGACACTATGATCACTTGGCTACATAGCTGATGCATGCTTGACTGTCCATTAATTCACGGTACTCCATTCTGTTTATTTGTGTCTTATCTGTCGGCTCTGTGCTTTAACTCAGGATCTGTGTGTAGTTAATCCGACCCTCTCTGCCTAGTCATCGCCATTTTTTACCTGTTGTTGCTGTGTCAGACTAGCACCCTGTTATTGCTGCTGTTATCTTACCTGTTGTTTTAGCTAGCTCTCCCAATCAAGACCTGCAATCACTTTATGCCTTATTGTATGTCTCTCTCAAATATCAATATGCCTTGCATACTGTTGTTCAGGCTAGTTTTCATTGTCATTGTTTTGGTTTGCAATGGACCCTGTAGTTCCACTCTCCGTACCTCTGATACCCCCTTTGTCCCACCCCCCACACATGCGGTGACCTCACCCATTGAGACCAGCATGTCCAGAGATACAACCTCTCTTATCATCACCCAGTGCCTGGGCTTGCCTCCGCTGTACCCGCGCCCCTCCATACCCCTGTCTGCACATTATGCCCAGAATCTATTCTACCACGCCCATAAATCTGCTCCTTTTATTCTTTGTCCCCAACGCTCTAGGCGACCAGTTTTGATAGCCTTTAGCCGCACCCTCATCCTACTACTCCTCTGTTCCTCGGGTGATGTGGAGGTAAACCCAGGCCCTGCATGTCCCCAGTCACCCTCATTTGTTGACTTCTGCGATCGAAAAAGCCTTGGCCTCATGCATGTCAACATCAGAAGCCTCCTCCCTAAGTTTGCCTTACTCACCGCTTTAGCACACTCTGCCAATCCTGATGTCCTTGCCGTGTCCGAATCCTGGCTTAGGAAGGCCACCAAAAATTCTGAGATTTCCATACCCAACTATAACACTTTCCGTCAAGATAGAACTGCCAAAGGGGGAGGAGTTGCAATCTACTGCAGAGATAGCCTGCAAAGTTCTGTCATACTTTCCAGGTCTATGCCCAAACAGTTCGAACTTCTAATTTTAAAAATTAATCTCTCCAGAAATAAGTCTCTCACTGTTGCCGCCTGCTACCGACCCCCCTCAGCTCCCAGCTGTGCCCTGGACACCATCTGTGAATTGATCGCTCCCCATCTAGCTTCAGAGTTTGTTCTGTTAGGTGACCTAAACTGGGATATGCTTAACACCCCGGCAGTCCTACAATCCAAGCTTGATGCCCTCAATCTCACACAAATCATCAAGGAACCCACCAGGTACAACCCTAAATCCGTAAACATGGGCACCCTAATAGACATTATCCTGACCAACCTGCCCTCCAAATACACCTCTGCTGTCTTCAATCAAGATCTCAGCGATCACTGCCTCATTGCCTGTATCCGCCACGGGTCTGCGGTCAAACGACCACCCCTCATCACTGTCAAACGCTCCCTAAAACACTTCTGCGAGCAGGCCTTTCTAATCGACCTGGCCCGGGTACCCTGGAAGGATATTGACCTCATCCCGTCAGTTGAGGATGCCTGGTCATTCTTTAAATGTTACTTCCTCACCATATTAGACAAGCATGCTCCGTTCAAAAAATGCAGAACCAAGAACAGATATAGCCCTTGGTTCACTCCAGACCTGACTGCCCTCGACCAGCACAAAAACATCCTGTGGCGAACTGCAATAGCATCGAAGAGCCCCCGCGATATGCAACTGTTCAGGGAAGTCAGGAACCAATACACGCAGTCAGTCAGGAAAGCAAAGGCCAGCTTTTTCAAGCAGAAATTCGCATCCTGTAGCTCTAACTCCAAAAAGTTCTGGGATACTGTAAAGTCCATGGAGAACAAGAGCACCTCCTCCCAGCTGCCCACTGCACTGAGGCTAGGTAACACGGTCACCACCGATAAATCCGTGATAATCGAAGACTTCAACAAGCATTTCTCAATGGCTGGCCATGCCTTCTTCCTGGCGACTCCAACCTTGGCCAACAGCCCCGCCCCCCCCGCTGCTACTCGCCCAAGCCTCCCCAGCTTCTCCTTTACCCAAATCCAGATAGCAGATGTTCTGAAAGAGCTGGAAAACCTGGACCCATACAAATCAGCTGGGCTTGACAATCTGGACCCCCTATTTCTGAAACTGTCCGCCGCCATTGTCGCACCCCCTATTACCAGCCTGTTCAACCTCTCCTTCGTATCATCTGAGATCCCCAAGGATTGGAAAGCTGCCGCGGTCATCCCCCTCTTCAAAGGGGGAGACACCCTGGACCCAAACTGTTACAGACCTATATCCATCCTGCCCTGCCTATCTAAGGTCTTCGAAAGCCAAGTCAACAAACAGATCACTGACCATCTCGAATCCCACCGTACCTTCTCCGCTGTGCAATCCGGTTTCCGAGCCGGTCACGGATGCACCTCAGCCACGCTCAAGGTACTAAACGACATCATAACCGCCATCGATAAAAGACATTACTGTGCAGCCGTCTTCATCGACCTGGCCAAGGCTTTCGACTCTGTCAATTACCATATTCTTATCGGCAGACTCAGTAGCCTCGGTTTTTCTAATGACTGCCTTGCCTGGTTCACCAACTACTTTGCAGACAGAGTTCAGTGTGTCAAATCGGAGGGCATGTTGTCCGGTCCTCTGGCAGTCTCTATGGGGGTACCACAGGGTTCAATTCTCGGGCCGACTCTTTTCTCTGTATACATCAATGATGTTGCTCTTGCTGCGGGCGATTCCCTGATCCACCTCTACGCAGACGACACCATTCTATATACTTCCGGCCCTTCCTTGGACACTGTGCTATCTAACCTCC
>NC_092086.1:6486067-6493567 GCF_045679555.1 Salvelinus alpinus | reverse complement strand
CATTCCTTTGATGTTGCTTGACAGAACAGCCTATCTGAGTTCTTTAAAGGAAAACGTTATTTTATTTAACTAGGCAAGTCAGTTAAGAATAAAATTCTTATTTACAACGATGATCAAGGAACAGTGGGTTTGTCCTTGTTCAGGGGCAGAATAACAGATTTTTACCTTGTCAGCTCGGGGATTCGATCCAGCAACCTTTCAGTTACTAGTCCCAACGCTCTAACCACTAGGCTACCTGCCGTCCCTACACTCTAACCACTAGGCTACCTGCCGCCCCTCCACTCTAACCACTAGGCTACCTGCCGCCACCATTTCCTGCATTCAAATGACCAAATTGCCCTCTAGTGCCTTCATGGATGGAATGTTATTAAAAAATTGTCATCATTTTATAATAAATCAACATTGTTTTTGTTTTTTTATCTGCTGAAAAATCTGGTGTTTCTATGTGAAACGGTTTTTGCAGGACAATAACCTAAAACACCAAGGACAAAATCTACACTGGGGCTGGTTACCAAGACGACAGTGAAATGTTCCTGATTGGCTGAGTTAAAGTTCTAACTTAAAAATCTACTTGGAAATCTACTGCGAGACCTGGAAATGGTTGTCTAGCAACGATCAACAACCAATCAGACAGAGCTTGAAGAATAACGGGTAAATGTTTTACACAATCCAGGTGTGGAAAGCTCTTAGAGACTTACCCAGAAAAACTCACAGCTGTAATCACTCTTAGAGACCTACCCAGAAAGACTAACAGCTGTAATCACTCTTAGAGACTTACCCAGAAAGACTAACAGCTGTAATCACGCTTAGAGACTTACCCAGAAAGACTCACAGCTGTAATCGCTCTTAGAGACTTACCCAGAAAGACTCACAGCTGTAATCACTCTTAGAGACTTACCCAGAAAGACTAACAGCTGTAATCACTCTTAGAGACTTACCCAGAAAGACTAACAGCTGTAATCGCTCTTAGAGACTTACCCAGAAAGACTCACAGCTGTAATCACTCTTAGAGACTTACCCAGAAAGACTCACAGCTGTAATCACTCTTAGAGACTTACCCAGAAAGACTAACAGCTGTAATCGCTCTCTCTTAGAGACTTACCCAGAAAGACTAACAGCTGTAATCACTCTTAGAGACTTACCCAGAAAGACTAACAGCTGTAATCACTCTTAGAGACTTACCCAGAAAGACTAACAGCTGTAATCACTCTTAGAGACTTACCCAGAAAGACTAACAGCTGTAATCACTCTTAGAGACTTACCCAGAAAGACTAACAGCTGTAATCACTCTTAGAGACTTACCCAGAAAGACTAACAGCTGTAATCACTCTTAGAGACTTACCCAGAAAGACTAACAGCTGTAATCACTCTTAGAGACGTACCCAGAAAGACTCACAGCTGTAATCACTCTTAGAGACTTACCCAGAAAGACTCACAGCTGTAATCACTCTTAGAGACTTACCCAGAAAGACTCACAGCTGTAATCACTCTTAGAGACTTACCCAGAAAGACTCACAGCTGTAATCACTCTTAGAGACTTACCCAGAAAGACTCACAGCTGTAATCACTCTTAGAGACTTACCCAGAAAGACTAACAGCTGTAATCACTCTTAGAGACTTACCCAGAAAGACTCACAGCTGTAATCACTCTTAGAGACTTACCCAGAAAGACTCACAGCTGTAATCGCTCTTAGAGACTTACCCAGAAAGACTAACAGCTGTAATCGCTCTTAGAGACTTACCCAGAAAGACTAACAGCTGTAATCACTCTTAGAGACTTACCCAGAAAGACTAACAGCTGTAATCACTCTTAGAGACTTACCCAGAAAGACTAACAGCTGTAATCACTCTTAGAGACTTACCCAGAAAGACTAACAGCTGTAATCACTCTTAGAGACTTACCCAGAAAGACTAACAGCTGTAATCACTCTTAGAGACTTACCCAGAAAGACTAACAGCTGTAATCACTCTTAGAGACGTACCCAGAAAGACTCACAGCTGTAATCACTCTTAGAGACGTACCCAGAAAGACTCACAGCTGTAATCACTCTTAGAGACTTACCCAGAAAGACTCACAGCTGTAATCACTCTTAGAGACTTACCCAGAAAGACTCACAGCTGTAATGACTCTTAGAGACTTACCCAGAAAGACTCACAGCTGTAATCACTCTTAGAGACTTACCCAGAGTGACTCACAGCTGTAATCGCTCTTAGAGACTTACCCAGAAAGACTCACAGCTGTAATCACTCTTAGAGACTTACCCAGAAAGACTAACAGCTGTAATCACTCTTTAGAGACTTACCCAGAAAGACTCACAGCTGTAATCACTCTTTAGAGACTTACCCAGAAAGACTCACAGCTGTAATCACTCTTTAGAGACTTACCCAGAAAGACTCACAGCTGTAATCACTCTTAGAGACTTACCCAGAAAGACTCACAGCTGTAATCACTCTTAGAGACTTACCCAGAAAGACTCACAGCTGTAATCACTCTTAGAGACTTACCCAGAAAGACTCACAGCTGTAATCACTCTTAGAGACTTACCCAGAAAGACTCACAGCTGTAATCACTCTTAGAGACTTACCCAGAAAGACTAACAGCTGTAATCACTCTTTAGAGACTTACCCAGAAAGACTCACAGCTGTAATCGCTCTTAGAGACTTACCCAGAAAGACTCACAGCTGTAATCACTCTTAGAGACTTACCCAGAAAGACTAACAGCTGTAATCACTCTTTAGAGACTTACCCAGAAAGACTCACAGCTGTAATCACTCTTTAGAGACTTACCCAGAAAGACTCACAGCTGTAATCACTCTTTAGAGACTTACCCAGAAAGACTCACAGCTGTAATCACTCTTAGAGACTTACCCAGAAAGACTCACAGCTGTAATCACTCTTTAGAGACTTACCCAGAAAGACTCACAGCTGTAATCACTCTTTAGAGACTTACCCAGAAAGACTCACAGCTGTAATCACTCTTTAGAGACTTACCCAGAAAGACTCACAGCTGTAATCACTCTTTAGAGACTTACCCAGAAAGACTCACAGCTGTAATCACTCTTAGAGACTTACCCAGAAAGACTCACAGCTGTAATCACTCTTTAGAGACTTACCCAGAAAGACTCACAGCTGTAATGACTCTTAGAGACTTACCCAGAAAGACTCACAGCTGTAATCACTCTTAGAGACTTACCCAGAAAGACTAACAGCTGTAATCACTCTTTAGAGACTTACCCAGAAAGACTCACAGCTGTAATCGCTCTTAGAGACTTACCCAGAAAGACTCACAGCTGTAATCACTCTTAGAGACTTACCCAGAAAGACTAACAGCTGTAATCACTCTTTAGAGACTTACCCAGAAAGACTCACAGCTGTAATCACTCTTTAGAGACTTACCCAGAAAGACTCACAGCTGTAATCACTCTTTAGAGACTTACCCAGAAAGACTCACAGCTGTAATCACTCTTAGAGACTTACCCAGAAAGACTCACAGCTGTAATCACTCTTTAGAGACTTACCCAGAAAGACTCACAGCTGTAATCACTCTTTAGAGACTTACCCAGAAAGACTCACAGCTGTAATCACTCTTAGAGACTTACCCAGAAAGACTCACAGCTGTAATCACTCTTAGAGACTTACCCAGAAAGACTCACAGCTGTAATCACTCTTTAAAGACTTACCCAGAAAGACTCACAGCTGTAATCACTCTTAGAGACTTACCCAGAAAGACTCACGGCTGTAATTGCTGTCAAAAGGTGATTCTCTATTTACATTTTCAATTAATTTACAACATTTTCTATTAAAAAAAATTCACGTTGTTGTTAGAAAATATGGATGGGTGAGAAAATAAAATCTATTTAATTTGTTTTTTAATTCAGGCTGTAACACAACAACATGTAGAATCAGTACAGAAGTATGAACACTTCCTGAAGTCTGTTTTTTGTGACGTTCAAAGAACATTCGATTTAGGTTTAACATAATTATTTATTTTATTTGCACACAATATCGAGTAGAGGACTGGCCACCCCTCATAGCCTGGTTCCTCTCTACCCAGCACAGCCAGTAGAGGACTGGTCACCCCTCAGAGCCTGGTTCCTCTCTACCCAGTACAGCCAGAAGAGGACTGGCCACCCCTCAGAGCCTGGTTCCTCTCTACCCAGTACAGCCAGAAGAGGACTGGCCACCCCTCAGAGCCTGGTTCCTCTCTACCCAGTACAGCCAGTAGAGGACTGGCCACCCCTCAGAGCCTGGTTCCTCTCTACCCAGTACAGCCAGTAGAGGACTGGCCACCCCTCAGAGCCTGGTTCCTCTCTACCCAGCACAGCCAGTAGAGGACTGGTCACCCCTCAGAGCCTGGTTCCTCTCTACCCAGTACAGCCAGAAGAGGACTGGCCACCCCTCAGAGCCTGGTTCCTCTCTACCCAGTACAGCCAGAAGAGGACTGGCCACCCCTCAGAGCCTGGTTCCTCTCTACCCAGTACAGCCAGTAGAGGACTGGCCACCCCTCAGAGCCTGGTTCCTCTCTACCCAGTACAGCCAGTAGAGGACTGGCCACCCCTCAGAGCCTGGTTCCTCTCTACCCAGTACAGCCAGTAGAGGACTGGCCACCCCTCAGAGCCTGGTTCCTCTCTACCCAGCACAGCCAGTAGAGGACTGGCCACCCCTCAGAGCCTGGTTCCTCTCCACCCAACACAGCCAGTAGAGGACTGGTCACCCCTCATAGCCTGGTTCCTCTCTACCCAGCACAGCCAGTAGAGGACTGGTCACCCCTCATAGCCTGGTTCCTCTCTACCCAGCACAGCCAGAAGAGGACTGGTCACCCCTCATAGCCTGGTTCCTCTCTACCCAGCACAGCCAGAAGAGGACTGGTCACCCCTCATAGCCTGGTTCCTCTCTACCCAGCACAGCCAGAAGAGGACTGATCACCCCTCATAGCCTGGTTCCTCTCTACCCAGTACAGCCAGAAGAGGACTGGCCACCCCTCAGAGCCTGGTTCCTCTCTACCCAGTACAGCCAGAAGAGGACTGGCCACCCCTCAGAGCCTGGTTCCTCTCTACCCAGCACAGCCAGAAGTGGACTGGCCACCCCTCATAGCCTGGTTCCTCTCTACCCAGCACAGCCAGAAGAGGACTGGTCACCCCTCATAGCCTGGTTCCTCTCCACCCAGCACAGCCAGAAGTGGACTGGTCACCCCTCATAGCCTGGTTCCTCTCTACCCAGTACAGCCAGAAGAGGACTGGCCACCCCTCAGAGCCTGGTTCCTCTCCACCCAGCACAGCCAGAAGAGGACTGGCCACCCCTCAGAGCCTGGTTCCTCTCCACCCAGCACAGCCAGAAGAGGACTGGCCACCCCTCAGAGCCTGGTTCCTCTCCACCCAGCACAGCCAGAAGAGGACTGGCCACCCCTCAGAGCCTGGTTCCTCTCCACCCAGCACAGCCAGAAGAGGACTGGCCACCCCTCATAGCCTGGTTCCTCTCTACCCAGCACAGCCAGTAGAGGACTGGCCACCCCTCAGAGCCTGGTTCCTCTCTACCCAGCACAGCCAGTAGAGGACTGGCCACCCCTCAGAGCCTGGTTCCTCTCTACCCAGCACAGCCAGAAGAGGACTGGCCACCCCTCAGAGCCTGGTTCCTCTCTACCCAGTACAGCCAGTAGAGGACTGGCCACCCCTCAGAGCCTGGTTCCTCTCTACCCAGCACAGCCAGAAGAGGACTGGCCACCCCTCAGAGCCTGGTTCCTCTCTACCCAGCACAGCCAGTAGAGGACTGGCCACCCCTCAGAGCCTGGTTCCTCTCTACCCAGCACAGCCAGAAGAGGACTGGCCACCCCTCAGAGCCTGGTTCCTCTCTACCCAGTACAGCCAGTAGAGGACTGGCCACCCCTCATAGCCTGGTTCCTCTCCACCCAGCACAGCCAGAAGAGGACTGGCCACCCCTCAGAGCCTGGTTCCTCTCTACCCAGTACAGCCAGAAGAGGACTGGCCACCCCTCATAGCCTGGTTCCTCTCCACCCAACACAGCCAGAAGAGGACTGGCCACCCCTCAGAGCCTGGTTCCTCTCTACCCAGCACAGCCAGTAGAGGACTGGTCACCCCTCATAGCCTGGTTCCTCTCTAGCCAGTACAGCCAGTAGAGGACTGGCCACCCCTCAGAGCCTGGTTCCTCTCTACCCGGCACAGCCAGAAGAGGACTGGCCACCCCTCATAGCCTGGTTCCTCTCTAGGTTCATTCCTAGGTTCTGTCCTTTGACAAGATGACAAGATTTAAAAACGAGCTGAAACGAGTCACTTACGATTCCCTCACAGGGCAGTTTGTGGTCATTGTTGCTAGAAATCTGACAGTTTCAGAATCATAACAGAACCTTTTCCGGCCATATCGACGTCCGCAATAAAAATGAATGTTGTGACGTTTGTCAGCCAACCCGTCTATAAAACAACATGCAGATATAGGAACCTGCAATGTTTTGGTTCCCAGACAACCAGGGAAGCTCTCTCCCTGGTTACCAAACAACCAGGGAAGCTCTCTCCCTGGTTCCCAAACAACCAGGGAAGCTCTCTCCCTCGTTACCAAACAACCAGGGAAGCTCTCTCCCTGGTTCCGGACCACCAGGGAAGCTCTCTCCCTGGTTACCAAACAACCAGGGAAGCTCTCTCCCTGGTTCCCAAACAACCAGGGAAGCTCTCTCCCTCGTTACCAAACAACCAGGGAAGCTCTCTCCCTGGTTCCGGACCACCAGGGAAGCTCTCTCCCTGGTTACCAAACAACCAGGGAAGCTCTCTCCCTGGTTACCAAACAACCAGGGAAGCTCTCTCCCTGGTTCCCAAACAACCAGGGAAGCTCTCTCCCTGGTTACCAAACAACCAGGGAAGCTCTCTCCCTGGTTCCAGACCACCAGGGAAGCTCTCCCACCTCTTCTTGTTCAGTATTTAACCATGGGCAGTACGCTCAATCAGGAATTCCATGCTTCCTCTTTCAAATCCTTCTTAGACGTAACTAACCCAGAGAAATACTGGTAACTGGGTCATTCAACATCACTTCCCCCATCCTCTTGATAAGCTGCGTATTTCAGGGCCCATATTTACAAAGGTATACAAGTCTACGAGTGCCTACGAGTGCTGAGGGGGGGGGGGGGGGGTTTACAATATCAAGCGTCTCAAAGCAGGAATTATCTTGGGAATGTTATTTAAAAGTTGAACAGTACATTTTTACATAATGTTTTTTTTTTTTTTCAGTTGTCCTGAATTCTGCATTTCTGACTGGATTCAATTTAAGGGGTTTTATTGTCATGGGAAACATTATGTTAACATTGCCCAAAGCAAGTAAGGTAGATAATAAACAAAAAAGTGAAATAAACAATAAAAATGAACAGTAAACATTACACTCACAGAAGTTCCAAAAGAATAAAGACATTTTAAATGTCATATTATGTCTATATACAGTATTGTAACGATGTACAAATAGTTAAAGTACACAAGGGAAGTAGAAACACTCAGCAGGGA